>NW_017255933.1:2159123-2264602 GCF_001594055.1 Mycetomoellerius zeteki
AAAAAATATTTTATTATAGTGTTTTGGAAAGCTCTCGAGGTAAGCTATAAGAATATGTAATGAAAAATAGTGAGTTTAATTTAAGAAATTGAAAGTGACCTTTAAGCGACTATCCAAGGTCAAACCAATGGTACCATTTTATGGCCCCCTTGAAACCATACAACTTTTTGTCTGAAACATTTTCTTGTAAAATGTAAGGGAACGAAAATATTTAGGATGATAGATTAAAATGGGTCACCCTGTATATGTATATTATTAGAGTTATAGGCTACGGTCTATTTGACACAAATGCTTTGAAGCATTCTTTGATTGATCAATCAAATACTTCGAAGAAGTAGTGTTAAGTAGATCGCATCCATAAATAATATAAAAAAGCTGTTGTATATATTTATAATAAAATTGAGATGAATGATATTTGTGTTTTGTAATGTACAATATTTTTGTATCTCGTAGAGTCTTCAGTTGATGAATAATATCTATAATATAAAGTGGCCGTCACTTAGCAATAGTAGCAAAAAAGGTCTCTTAATAGTCATGAGACGCGCAATGAATCCTATCGAATTTAGTAGTGCGTACATAATCACGATGAATCTTGAATCGTTTGTAGCTGTCAGTATCAAAGATAAATATTATTACCAAATATATTACAATTATTTCAAATAACTTTCAATTTACAATTTTTACAGTTACTTAAAATGTCATACTCGGCTTTCAACTTGTTGCATCAAACGCAAGATTAATAATAAATGAATAAAGTTATTATTCAATTAACAAATTATTTTTCGTAATTTTTCAACGTGTTATGAAATCACTTACAATTATCATTTACATTTCATTTTTTTAAATACAAAATTCATACTTCATTAGTAACCAGACAGACTTTCACGAAACTTATATAATTCTTACTAAAAATGTTCATTGATATTAATTTCATTAAAGGGGGAGAGACATCAAAAGAGAAATAAAAATTTCATAAATTAAATCACCATGTTAGTACCTAAAAAATTTCATATTAGTACTAAAAATAAAATTGTTACAAGCATTTTTGCAATGTTTTTTTCTTCCTTATTTCTCCATATTCCTAACGTAATGATATTATAATACAAAGTATTAAAACTATTTACTTTTTATTCAAATATTCTGATTTATTACTTACAAAGGAATCTCTCGAGGTGTCAAATTCTGATTTTAATGACAAGAAAAACTATGGTTTCAAAAATTTTACAAAAAGTTACCGTAATATCTAAAGATGAGTCTTTACAAAAATTTTTAATTTTTAAATAAGTTTTAATTTAAAAAGATTATGTTAAAGTAATTAAAATTGAAATAATTAAAAAAATATTAGTTCAAATAAAAATGCCCATGCCTCGCCGGCCATTTTTCTTCGCTTATAGCTGTACACAGCATTTGACTTTCCACGTCAGATATTGTATGATCAAGGTATGAGAGAACAATATTTACAATCCATCTATACAATATTGTGTATATTTGCAATCCATCTGTAATAAAATACACAATTTTTGTACTTACAACGTTTTGATATAGCTTTACTTCAGTTATACTTTGACTTGTATTGCATCTCGATGCATAAGAGCCGAGTTATAAACTGTAAGGTAATAAAAATGTATACCATGCAAAATCGAGGTATCCGGTTGGTATTAAAATTTCATGGATTCCGATTACTATTTTATTAACTAATATTAAGGGTATACATTTCTTGATATTGCGAAAATATATGGTAGTAATAAATATTTTGTCATAGGTACATACAATAAGAAAACTATATCGATCGTGGAAGTAGTTGAAGGCTAATAATTTATTAAAGAAAATTCTAGGAATTTACGAATTATTTTTTCGAATTATTTATCTTACTTCTGTACCGCTATCCCTATGTAAAATAACGGGATATTACGCAATTTTTCAATAAAGCATATATCTCGTAAAAACGTTGTGCCTTCGTTCGTAAAAATATTCTTTGACATTTATCGTAGATGCAATATTATGTTAATAATCCAAGTGAAGATAAACACATATTTGTAAGGGTTACAAATAGCATCACTACCGAAAGTAGAATCATAAGACTCATAGACATTCAGTGTATCTCGATCCTTTGTAATCCTTTGCTCTCTATCTATTTTTGTTTAATATAACGACTTACATATTTATTTTTTTAATTATGTGTTAATTTAATATATTAATTTTGCAAATATTTGATAGGTAGTTAAATGTAGGATAATATAAAATACAAAGGAGTGAATTAATCAGTAAGTTAAATATTACTTAAAAAATATAAAAATGTAATACGTGTTATACATTCAGAAATTTAACTTTTAAAAAAGATTTATATACATTTCAAAATAGGTTTATTTATTAACTAATTTGAAATTAATTCGGAAATTACATAAAGGAGAAAAATATATAAAAAAAGTTTTTACAAAATAAATTTCTTATAAATAAAATAAAATTGAAAATAAGATTTCAATAACAATTCCGAGGTAGTATTGTAATTAATATCTCTCGAGCTTTATAATTCTTCTTACTGTTTTTATTAAATTTGCTTTGTGTATGTAATCTTTATAAATGAGATTATAATATAACATTTCAATTATAATAAACAGTGTTTAATATTATATAAGAAATGTAAATAAAGAATATTAAATTTCTAATATAATTATATAAATTCCGGCTAAGAATCTGGCTAAAACTCGGTACGCACCTGTCATAATTAACGATATTGTTTTCTCAAATATCCTTTTAAAAGGAGATATTGATCGGCGTAATCGTGTAAATAGATTGTGCACAATTTATCACTAAATTAACACGTTTTAATTAATTTGCTGTTCAAATGTGTTTGTGTCGGTACGACACTTTTAAATTCTCAGAGTATTGCCTATGCTGCTCCTGTTCTGTGTAGTCGCGCTGTTAATAAGCAAGCTCTCTGTTTATTGACGGATTTAATTACTTCATTAAGTATCACGGTACGCGAATTTTAACATTCCAAAGTACGTTTTCATGAAAATTAAATGTTAACTATTTTAAATGTAATGTGTGTTACACCTATCCGATAAATTTTAATCAAAATTTCTTACATCGAAAGGTCTTACAATTAATAGCAGTTTGTGTAGGAAAAATTGAATTAGAACAGTTCAAATGCACGTGCTGAAATTTACCCTCACTATCTGTACAATTGCTGGATTTTGGCAACCGCCTTCATGGACATCCTTGTTGAACCATATAATTTACAAATCTTACGCAATGTTTCTGGTCCTTTCATTAAATATATTTGCAATATCCCAATTTATGGATATCGTACTGAATGTCGATAACTCTGACGAACTCACCGATTCATTATACATGATGTTGACCGTATTTGTCGCGGGTTATAAAAATATTTGTTTGTGGATAGATCGTAAAAATGTCAGAATGCTAGTCAACGTTCTCCGAAAAAATCCTTTTAAACCAAGTGAATCCCACGAAATAACAATTCGACAGCGATTTGATAAAAGAATACAGTAAGTGTATACATAAATATATATATAAAATATATATATATAAAATATTGTATGTCTATGTAATATTTAATTATAATAAACATATTCTCTTTGAATGCATTTATTTCACAACTTGCATAACAAATTCTTTACATTTATTTTTAAATAAATTAAAATATTCCATTACTTAAATAAGAATTAGTAAATAAATTTATTTTGTAATGATATGAAAGAATAAGATACTTCGGTTATAATAAACCAAAAAAAATATTAAAAAATAAAATAACGAGTACAATTTAAAAAACAAATATTATAATAGTAAAAAACAAATAAGAGTATAATTATGGTCATTTTATATAGGAATGTTGCGATGCGGTATTTAACCCTCGTGGGTTCAGCCGTTGTCGTAGTAATTATATCATCTATCTTCATGGATCTTTCAAAAGGAAACTTAACATACAGAGCATGGATACCGATCGATTATTCAACCCCAATTGCATTTACTTTCGTATATACTAACCAAATGATAGGCATGTCAACTTCCGGTTTAGTAAACGTCGCTTGCGAGAGTCTGGTTTGCGGATTCTTGCTGCACATATGTTGTCAATTCGAGATACTGGAATATCGATTGAAACATATCAATCAGAATCAAAACATTCTGCGCGATTGTATTAATCATCACAATTATATAGTTAAGTTAGTTTCTTTGAATAATTTTCTTTTTCTTGAATTTGAAATACGTGAAATACAAAGTATTATCTCTTTTGTAACAATTTTTCTATATCCTTTCATTCAAATAATACAAAAATATTTAAAACTTTTATTGGCTAACAAAATATATGTAAAATATCACAGATTCCAATTTTGACTCGAATCTTATGATATAGATATATTTTGCACTTGTTTTAATAATTGATCATTAAGTAGATATATTTAATGACGTGTACTCGACACAGATAATAAATAATTGAAATAGATACCTAGAATAGTGGATTAAAAATCTTCTATCTAATTGCAGATATGCGCACACAATAAATGACATGTTCGCGAAAATAATTGCTGTTCAATTCGCGGTGAGCATGATGGTGGTATGCTCAAATTTATATCGAATAGCTATGGCAACAGAGTATATGAAATTTATTCCACTGATGATGTATACAGGCTGCATGTTGGCACAGATTTTCATCTATTGTTGGTTTGGAAATGAAGTCAAGTTGAAAGTATATATATTTCGTTTAAAACAAAAATTAATTTTATCATTAAATATAAATAAGATACAAGTTAAATTAATAACGAGAGAGAAGTGATTAAGAAAAGAAATTAAAACAAATACTACCTTGATCAAAAAGTTCCCGGAATTACCACTAGGTGATGCTCTAAGTCAGCTGATTTGAGTTCCGTTTTTTTGGTTAGGTTGCCACATCTATCATTGACATTTCCACCAAATTTTATCGCCATAGCTTGACATTTGTAAAAGTTACGCCGTCTTGAGTACATCTACCTCTGCACGTGTTTTCGATTTTTTACAGTTTTAAAAATGGAGTTGAATTTGCAACAACGAGTTTGTATTAAATTTTTTGACCAAGAACGAAACGAATACCATCCAACAGCCATCGAATTCACCCGATATGGCTCCCTGCGATTTTTTTCTGTTCGATCGAGTCAAAAAACCACTACGGGGAACGCGTTTTAACAGCCGAAAGGAGATAATGGAAAAATCGAAGACGGCTCTGATGGCTATACAATAGAGTTCCAGAAATGTTTCGAGAGCTGGATCAAACGCTGGCATAAGTGCGTTGCAATCGATGGGGAATACTTTGAAGGGGACAATATCACTTTTGATGAATAAACTTGTATTTTGAATTTTCTGAATGAATTCCGGGAACTTTTTGATCAAGGTGTACGATATTTCCTTCTTGAAATTAGTAATATTTTCATGTTTTTATTTATAGAGTCTTCAGTTAGCGAATAATGTTTATAATATGAATTGGTTGGAACTTAGCAATAGCAGCAAGAAAGGTCTACTAATAATTATGAAACGTTCGACGTTTCCCATCGAATTTAGTAGCGCGTATATTGTCACGATGAATCTTGAATCGTTCGTAGCCGTCAGTATCAATAAATTGAAATAAAAATTATTGCTGACTGCAAACGTTTCGAATATCTTTAAATATATCTATAATTTTTTACAGTTACTTAAGATGTCATATTCGGCTTTCAACTTGCTGCATCAAACACAAGAACAATAACAATATTTATTAAATAAAAAGTTGTTTTTTATTTTTGTTTTTGATTTTTTATAAAATCATATAAGAAACGCAAAACTATATTAATAATTAACATTGATGCTAATCGTTTTATTAAAAACAAGTAAAATTTTTAATAACATTTTTTATAAAAATTTACTTAAAACTGCAATGTGCACAAAACATATTAGTCAATTTATAATTATATTTATTAATTTACGAGTAAAATTGTGAATTTAAACACAATATCGTAGAAAAAATTCATATTAATAGTAAAAATAAATAGAATTGTCGCATATATTTTTGTACCATATATTTCTTTTCCTATCATATTATTCCTTCGCGTCATTATCATGAAATGCTGCTTTAATGATTTATTTCGATAATTAAAGCAATTATAGGATTAGATATTACAGTAAGAATAACATTGTGTATAATTTATATCAAATTTATTTGCCACAGATTTATTTTTCATTAATTCATGATAATTTTTGATCGATATTATTTCACTAAACACATCCAAAATAACGTACAAAAAGCTAAACGCAAACATTTTTTTAATATTACATTATTTCAGTAATTTCTTGAGGTATTCTATAGATTCATTTAAATTTTAATCCTAATATAAGTAACTTAATCAATAGTCTTTGCGTTTTTTCGAACTTCTTTCACGTTGAAAGACAAACGCACTGTCAGATGCATGCACACATAAATACACACATTACGTTTAAATAAATACTGAGCATCGTAATAAAAAAGGTGAGCCATAAAATACCGGCCCATTATAGTGCATATATTTATCGTACTTATCGCATTTTAATGATATGATCATTACAATCTTATTATCTATATCATTAATCATTAATAATAAATATACATACTTATACTTAATCCTTATTCTTTTATAAAATTGCTGTTTACACTAGGACAGTTCTATCTTGTCACAAAATTTTTTCTGCTCATGTCTTTGTAAAGATTACATTTTTATTTCTTCCTTTTCATATATCAAAATGTATTTAAAAAATAATTTTTGACGTTTTGTATTTTTCAATGATTTCTGTTAATAAATTAGTATAAAATAAAATTTATTAATGTGTAATAGTTCACATTTTTTTGTACATATGTATAACTGATCACAATAATGATCATACGGAAGATGTTGATGGATCACAATGGAAATGGAAGCGTTTTGATTATTATATTTACAAACGTCATCGTTCCTCCAGGTTCGATTTATAGATTGGTCTACTGTTGAATTTATTGTTCATGGAAACAGTATTGGTCCTGACCTGCGTATACTTTGGCCTTTTGTATCGCGTGCTCCAGTGGAGATAGCTATACCATCCTGCCACCAAGACGCCTAATCCGTTACAAGTGCATGAGAAGATGAGGAGGATCGTCAAAATATTTTCTACTTCAGGACAATTAAGGTCGATGTATCTAGTAAAATATGCACATTGTTATGTTTCAAAAGCATAACTAACATCTTTACATAAAAATTATACGATTATTACTAAACTTATATTACGTTTATGTAATATAGATTTTCGATAAAAAGAGAAAATCGAAATGTTTTTTATAAAGATTATCTTCAAAAATGTAATATATATGTATATATTTCAATTTTTATGATTTTTTAGATGCTCTGAAAGAAAATGTTACGTAATTCTATCAATCTATGTCCAATTTTTTGGCATACCTGACTACACCTTCGAGTGAATCAGGCGATTCGCCGCGTGGTCTGCATACGCACGTAGCATTTAATACTCGTGCCGGAGTGCATTCCAGTCCCATAAGACGTGACAAGTGTATTGCAGAAAATATGCACGCGCTCATACACGCAACAGTTGCCAGAACCGCCAAAAATACGCTAACTACCTGCTCATCATGAAGAATCGTGATATAAGCGTGATAGAAAAAGAATGTGCAATATTTTTGTAAGTAATATACAATAATTATTTTAGAAATAAATCGGAATTAATAAATCAAATAAAATCTAAATAAAATTGATATTTTTCCACAATTAAAATTTCTAAAATTAATTGAAACATTAAATGTATTATTGTAAAATAACGTATAATGCTGTATATTAAACACATATCTTGTACTATTTTAACAATGTAAAAAATTAAACGAGCTGAATATTAAATGGCTCGGCCTTGAAAGTTTCTCTAAAAAGTCTCTACAATGAGTCAGGATTTTTATTTACCTTCGTGGCGGAAAGACAAAATCCAGAAGTCAAGGTTGGATATTCCTTTTTAAAACAGCACAACAGGCAAATTCCAAAACTCCCGGACATCAAGAGCTAGAAATACCGAAATAAAAAATATTAAACGATTGAACGAAAACAAAATATTACAAAGAAATATTATAACTTACAAAGTGTTAATATGCACAGCATACTTACGCATTTAAAGTTACACATATCCCATTTTAACCTTTACACTGAAATATTTTGAAAAATATAAAAGATATCAAAAAATGTTTTTTACAAAAGGTGATTTAAAGGGAATCAAATAACCTTCACGTAACCTTAAAAAATAAATGTAAAAGGAAATTGATTTTTTAAGATTACATGAAGATCATTTTTTTAAATAAAATGAAAAGTTTTTTGCCTAATATGATTCCACTAATTATTCTGCATATAAAAGTATTGGTAACACTAACGAAAACTTAATACAGTTTATAAGATATTTTATACTTTATTTTGATATACATTGTATTTTGTACAATATTAGTCTTTTGATAATAATCATACTTTAATATTTCTTTACGCACAATAATGAGATGAATAAATTGATGTAAAGAAAACATATAGTTGCATACTGCAAAATGCATGATATTTTTGTTTTTACAAGATATTTTGATGCGAAGGTTAAAATGGGACACCCTGTACAATTTTATTTCATAGAGAAGAAGGTAGTATTATGGCACCCCAGTTACATTTTACACAATAACTTTGTTAATAATCAATATTTAAAACTTGACAATTACATTCGTTAAAGTGTTGTTGAATCGATTCTGGACTCAAAGTTACGAAATATTTATTACTTAGGATACTATTAATAAAAATGTGGCGATATTGCATAATGACCTTCCATAAAACAGCCTTAAAATATTAATTTTCTTTAGAAAACAGTATTTGGTTATAAAATTAACAAAAAATATTTTTAAATGTATACAAATGAATGTATATATTATACATTCACATAACTTCTGCATAAGCTGCTCAGTACTAAAAACAGTACACGTAATATAAAAAAATCTATAGATTAACAGTACAGCTACAATCGATTGATCATCAAATAATTATTTTGATATGAAAACCTCAAAAAACATGTCGTGAGTAATCAATATCCATAGAGGCCACATTAGCAAAATGCAATGGTATTGTTTAAATTTGCATAACTCAAAATATATACAGTTACATAAAATGTTAAATAACAAATAACACACTCTCAAAAATACATATATTCATGTGATGATACGCTCAAGTTTAAGAAAAATGAGGAAGTAGATATAATTAAATGCTAAAATATATCTACCTCAGAAACGTTTCGAAATACTTGAAAGTAAAAATGCGTTATAATAAGTGCTGGCTATTGAGTATTGGTAATGTTAGTGTCATGATGTAACGGCGAGCTACTGAATAATTCTATAAGTAATTATTAGGACTCGCTATATAATAGCGGAGATATTATAAGGGAAGCCGTAATATATATACTGGCCATAATACCACCTTCTCTTCTATTAATAACACTGTATAAATATAAAATTAAAAGTGTTTGTGAGCAAAATATATTTTTGTTATTAAGAAAATTACTTTTATTGCATACTTACCTTCAATTAATTAAGAATTAAGCTTTTTAACAATGTTAAGTTTTATAAAAGGTGTATCCAAAACCGTTAATACCGATACATTAATCACCAATATAAATTACGATTAGTCCCAATAAACAATCACTTTGACTTAAAACTATTAGGTACATATGATTATAGTATACCAAAAACAATATATCCTTATTATTAAAAAGCATGATTATATCATTTTATAATACATATGTAAGTCTAATTGCAGCCATATGTTAGTGCGCCTATTCTAGCAGACTCAGCTTGTTAGATAAGCGAGGATTACCATTTTGTATTCTTGCATTATCATGGTATGGTATGTAAATTTAATCGCTGTATGAAATAATTGCACTTACGGGCATGCCACTCCAATACGGATTATCCATAACAGGCAGGTGCGGTGCCCAAAGCAACAACCATAATGACAAAGAAATCACCGCGACGCCGAGAATAGTCTGCAATGCCGCCAGACATCGAGCTAATCGTCGATGGTAGATCAAAGGAGGTAAAAACTTCTCTGGGCCTAAAAATACAAACCTACTTTTTACTTTCATGCTACCATATCGTTTCGCAATATCGTGTATTATATAGTGCATAATTATCGCTGGCAATCTATTACAAATTTATTCCTAACTCGTTCTGTGGATGATTACATTATTCGTATACATAAGTTACATAGCATATTGTTATGCATCAATTTATTTATTCTAAAAAATATGAAATAATATAAAATAATACTAGACAAAATAAAGAAGTTAGATTAAAATATAATAGTAAAGTTAGATTATTTTTTTAAGTGAAGATTAGATAAATTTGAACATAAAGGAAATAAACTATCTTCATCATCTTTATCTTTTATCGCGATTCACATCCTTTCTTAGTTGTCGTGGGATTATTCCCCGGAGGAAAAGTCGATAATTTCGTCACGCAATTCATCACATTGCGACCGTTAGAAACGTTTGCTCGCGCAGATCTCTTAAGTTAGAGAGTTGAGACATGCAGTCGGTCGCCTATTAGGTAATTAGGTAATTCGACGTTGCGAAGATAGGCATACGTCATTTTATCCTTCACTACGACACACATTTCCCCATATAATACAAACTGCCGATCGTTGACCGATATCTCATGGTATCGAGAAACTTAAATCTGCGAAAGAAAGGAGAGTTTCCGAACAAGGTGGCCTCGTCACCATCCCTCCTTACAAGGTACCTCAACCGGTTGATGAATGATTGAACGTCCTTGCCATATCGAAGAGATCGCCAGGAAACTCGCCTACTACCACCATTTACACTGCAAGATTGAGTATTTCCCACTGGGATATCGGATAGAAAATGCGAGCGATCGCCTACCACCATAGTATTTTGCAACGGTATGCAAATGGCAGTCCCTTGCCGAGTTTCGTAAACATCGACTTATAAGAAAAACTATACAATTATTATAAAATATAGTGTGCTGCTAAATAACGTTCGTTATATCTCTTAATTTAAATTTTTTAAATTATTAAAAAAAGAATTCCCTATATGTGTGTATATAAACATTTTTTATATTTTAGACATATCGAACGGATGCGGGGCTAGTTTGGAAAGTTAATTCCATGTATGTATGTATAATTACAGGAAAAAAAATGTTATGATTATAAAATAAATAACGTCTTTTTGCAGAACTTCATATGTGCAAGATGCTTAAGAAATACACAGATATAATTAGAAATAATTAAAAAATGCATTGATGTAAAACGCATTGAGTTAATGTCTGATACGATGACATCCAATTTTTTCATCGCCATATATATAACTAGATTATAAATTACTCGAGCTATTCTTTCTTTCTCTTCAAATTATAAAATTCGTTGTAATGTAAAAAAAATCTAAAATTAATTATTCAAAAATTACAAATGAACGTTGAAAGAATCGATTATAAATGAGTTTCTTATTAGACACTATAAAATTTTCCGTTATCATAATAAAAGCGAATTTCCTCGTGAATGATAGATCAATATTTATAAATTAAGCAATAGAAACGGCGATTAGTGCAGTGTATTCATACTATTGAGAACAGACTACGACTCGCTAGTATGAGGAAGAAGTGAGTACTTTGACCGCCATTGAAAAACCGCAAGAGTGAAGGGACAGATGCACTATGTTTACTGGATACGCTGTGCTGAATACTCGATTGAGGAAGTACAGTATGCAAACTTGTACCGCAGTCAGATATACACCAATTAATATATTCAAAGTCAAGCTGCGAATTAAACAAAATTAATTAGAAAATTAGACAAAAATGAAAAAAGAAAAAAAGAGAAGAGATTTCTCAATTATTGACTATAAATTCGAGAAAAGAAGCATGTCATTAATTCTGATTTTTCTTATTGTTTATTATTCTGTTTAATAGTTCAAAATTAAATGTAAGATTAGATAATAGAAAACAAATAAATGTTACATATTTATATAAACCTCTTTAGTTTTAATGTATGTATAATGTGGTAACTCCATAATCGTGTATGTGGAAGCACATATACGTACCTGAGATAATCATTCTCTATGAGTCCAAGTCAGTGTTTCTCAACTGTTTTGATGTCGCGGCACACTTTAAACCGAGAAAGGTGATAACAAGAAAGAACCTAGACGATATATCTAATAGATATATAAATCTTATATATAAGTCCTTCTACGCGTTTAAAAAAGTAGACTTCAAGATAAGGACTCTTGGAAAATAAAAATTGTTTGTCATATTTTATAATGTTATTCCTTCATGTTTAAGAAAGTTTTTCTTGACAAAGATTGTCAAGAGATAGAAATTGTTGGTATTTCTAGTATCTCTAGCAACATTGATTGATTGTTATACCGACTGATTTATTCTGACAACAATATTTAAAAACGTCTTTTCCTCTTCGCGATATTGTAACAATTTGCGATATATTGACATATTTCATTATCGAAGATTTAAATTTATATTCTTTTTAGCATTTGCTGTTACAATACAAGTTGTTATTATTATAGTTCTTAAAAATTACGAACAATACATATATGTGAGATTAAAAGAAATCTAAAATTTTCTTAAAAATCCTATCTTAAAATCAGCATTCTTAAACACATATAGGACAATTTTTACACTATTAATTTTTATGCAGAGACTCTTGATCATGGATGCATTTTACGTCGCGCGCGTGTAAAAGAGAAATTCTTTTGCAGCACAATACGCATGCAGAATTTTAATATCTCACGACATCGTCGCTCGATGCCAATTCGTGGAAGATACGATACGTGCTCGCTACGGAAGAGAAAAACAATTTTCACACACGGAAACGCAATGTGCGCATCTGCTACGTGAGGATTACGTCTCTAACTGTACCGCAGGTACGCGCTATAACTGGCGAACGAGGCAAACTGCAATTGCAGAATATAAACTTCCGCACGTTATAGAAAGATAAGTCGATAAAAATAAAAAGCAAACATAATTTCGATTTTCACGCGTAATTATCTTAAACGTAACGTAAAATTTCAGACTGATCCTTCCGTAAAAAACAGCGTTGAACTGTTTTCGATGTGATCGGACGACAACTGCAGTTGTCAAGTAGCATTGCTGCTCTTTTGAGGAGCGATTCGCACGGTGCAGGAATACAGGACATGAATACGCGTTGTTCGTATTGTATTGCTTCGCCATATGTACGCCGTATTTATTACACAATACGGGGATATACCGGTATGGGCATAAAGGAAGAAAGGGCCGTACCAAGAGGTCAAACGACGACACAACGGAATGAATCACGTACGCGGTATACACTTATCACCTTTAACTTATTATCCATTTGTCAATGATATATCGCCAATATGATATTAATACTCAGCAGCTCAGATGAAATTTATATACCTACTTGACATGTGACCCACGGTAACAATAGATAAACACACACACACATTGTGAAAATAATTGCCAAATTTAGAAGTTAAAAGTATGCTACGTTCATTATTAAAATTACGGAAGTTAAAAATTAGATTCGTCCGGTGCAATTACTAAAAAAGGAATTTAAAGCCGATATTATTTAACAACGACTCGTAGACTGCAACCCATTCACCGTGTAAATTCCAAACTACCTGTAATTTGTTCACATCAGGTATCGGTCACGTCGACTACGTAAATGGGCCGGTTTATGTGAATGTGAACGTGAATGCATACGTTATACGTATGAGATAACAATGAGCAACGTCGGTCCTCGTTTCATACGTCGCGTCGTCACGGCCGGCAAATTTGCCGCAAAATGTGCGGCCCACGCATAATATACGCATACTGGGTGGTACGTTTTCATCATCCGTTGTCCCCAATGCATGGATAATGATCACGATGTAACTTGCGTAAGAAGGTACAACCGCAGGTTAATTGAGTAATTGTACTGTAATTTTGCTAACTAACGCGGTTGTAAGATGTTGCAATTATTTACTTCTAGATCGATATATTCAACAAATTTTCTGTCACGTTGCCATAAGTAAGAAATTTATAATATAAATTTTGTATATAAATAATTTTTACGCCGTACATTTTAATTTATTAATATTTGTTGTGTATACAGGGTGAAATAATGCCTACTAATCATATAGTACTATTCCTAATAAAAAACTGAGAACGAAAAGTCTTCTACCATTTTGCAATTTTTGAAAAACCAAAAAACTTAGTTTTTTATTAGGAATAGCACTGTATGATTAGTGGACGTTATTTCAGTTACACCCTGTATACATCTATAAGCGTTGCGTATTATTTGTTCGCTCAAATTATCATAAGCTGTTTGAAACTCATTTATTTTCAATGTAACGAGGAAAATAGTGTGATCGTTTAACTGGCTGGGTGTTTTTAGATGAAAGTCAAACGCGCATGTAAGGATGCCGAAATTGGGCGTGAGAATAGAGGGTCGGTTTGTAAGTCTGCGCCGCCGATCCTGAAATAGAATTAGGGCTACTACGGATATGCTAAGCCCTTGAACAGAGCGGAACGGAATCACGGTACGTACACACTTCATCAATTTCAACCCTTCGTACCTCGCACGTGTTGCTTATTCTCACAAAGGTACGGAAATGGTATTTACCGTTTACGTAATCATTTTTTGCTTTAATTAATATTTAATATTAATTATGAGATCAAATAATATTACTATAGAGACTAACAGTTTATATATATATATGTCTATAGATATATTTATTGTCGATCTTCAAATTTTTTAAATAACGAAAATTTATAATTTTATTCGATATGTTTTCTAATAAGATGGTTTAGCTGCTCAAAATTATATTTCCCGTGAAATAATTTTTATCTATTGCAATCAAGAAATAGTAAAATGTTATGAATTTGCAAGTATAATGAAATTACGCTGTGATAATTAATTGCAATGTGTACAAAGCGAGACGATTAAAAAGTACAATGAATTTTTTGCATTTGAGCACCAAGATGAGACTGCGTATTTCGAACGCGTATCAAAAAGATCACGCGATATATTTCCGGTCTGATACTTCCGCTATCTGCGGAGAGCCATGTGTATCCACTTTAAGTTCTGTGGCCAGCGGAGCAAGAAACGTTTAAAACTCACTGAAACACATATACGCGAGGGTAATTGAAGAAAACAAGAATTCTTTTTCTAAATGAGCGATAGACGAGTAGTTAGCAGAATATATAATAAAAAATCCAATATTCCATATTTCTTCAACCGAATTCTTCAAATAAATCGCATTTTTTTATTTTTTTCAAACAAAAACTGCATAATATGCTACAACTGCAATAAAATAATTCTACACACAATTTTAATAAAAAATATTGAATAAATTATAAGAATAGTAATAATTAAATTTCTCAGCATTTTAAATCGGTTGTGATAAAAATGGAATTTTTAACGAAATTTTAATGGATTTTAATAGAACCTTTAAAATTTTTTTATAGGATATATGTTATATTTGATATTTTTTATATATTAAATATTCTTAAATTAAATCTATTATATTATATTATATATTAAATATTCTTTAAATATATTTCTCATTTAGTTACACAGGTATGAATGTCCCAATTTTACGTCCACCTCCTTTAAAAAAACTTTCATCCTTCCGTACATTGCATTTTCATCACCTTTAACTCCTTTCATTAGCTACCATTTGCCTCGTGCATTTGATTCTATCTAATTACCACGGTGATAAAAAGCCACTGCACTTTCCTGCAATCCATGGCGGCGCTAATTATAATCTTCCTGTCTGCCTTGGCATCAACCTCAATCCTGCTAAGCGACCGACCGGCGGCTAAAAGCGATAGTCGCGTTCGTTAGCGTACGTAGAATTATATGGCAACACCATAATGTGTCGCGTGAAGTAACGAGACGATTATCAAAAGAAATCGAGAAAATCAAATGATACCGGGCAGGTCGCATTCCGCGACCGGAGAAGTGATTTGCGAACGCATGATCTTACCCTCGGGAGAAATCGATCGCATAGCCGTCGATTGCAAAAAATTGATAATCGTATACACACGATTTCATTGGATTGATCGAGGAGAGTTGCAGAGAATGCCACTGCTTCTCGTCGGTATTTCGCTGATTGCATGCGTTCTTGGATATTATATGTATATTTCGAAACGTTCATCTAGATTTTTAAATTCTTGTAACTTTTTCGTCATCGCAATGCATATTTACGATATAATAACAAACAATAAAATTATCGCGTTCTACTATTTAAGAGTTACAAAATGACATGGCTAGGTGCAATCGCTTGTTATACAATACGAGGCGTGCAGGATATACAATTACTTTTTTAAAAAAATGTTTCAAAAAATCGACTGTTCAAGTCTGTGAAACGAGAAGTAGAAATATAAATTTAAGGAACTTAAGGAATTTAAACAACTTTGTTATGCCTATCGTCAATGCTGTGATTAGAAAGATACAAAGCTCAGGTAAGAAGTGATTGTGTACTCACGATTGCCGGTCCGATGCATTACGATCATTCTGCTGTGCCTCAAAGAATTTCTCGTGGGCGTGTGTCGACCGGCTATTTGAGAAGCTGCCAGGTTGACAGGAACCGTGGTTGATAAACAGTTGGCCATCGATGGTGCCCGACCAAGTTCTTTCTCTTTGTCGCTGCGGCAAATACGCCCGATGTTCCCAGTTGAAACTGCACCTGTCATGTACAGTGAATACTTAGTAAAAAAAATTACTTTGCCCAGGTGTCAGTAACTTTTCTCGCATCTTTCTTATTCCAACGTTTCAGAAATATCTCAATATAAGTAGAAAGATATTTTGCAAGAAAATGAATCAGTTCTTACACACAGCAATTATATACATATGATGTCATAAAACTTGACTTTGCTTTCACATTTCAGAAATCCGGGATTACTTAATTATTATTTACACACGCGAATATTAGGTTTCTTTTATCCTCCAGGAAATTATAATATGACGGTAAAAAGTTTAAGCAAAATTTGTATCCGTCGATCACACACATTTGCAAAATTTTTTTATATGTATTTTTTATTTTATTATAAAAATTATCATATTCAATATTATACTATTATATTTTCTTAATTTATCATCATTAAAAAACCATGTAAAAATTAATGCAATTATTCCACATGCACTGTCTGTTTTAAAACGCCGCTTTCATGATACATGTCACTTTATTAGTACGCATAATCTTGGCACGCGCGAATATAGCTGTCGCGAAAAACAAGTGCTGCGGCATATACGAGAATTCAGGACGATAAGATTTCGCGCACTGGTAACATCTGAAGTAGAACAAACAGGTCAAGCTGGCACGAAAGATTAACACACGATATATATAGACGAACAGTGTAGAGTCAATTTAATCCCAGTTAGTTATTGCTGATTTCTAAATTTTCATTAATTTTATTATTTCAAGATTTTAATCAAGCTTGTAATAACGCTTTAAAATGATATTATTTATCAGCGATTCAGAATTAATTCATTTTAAGTGAAACTAGACCAATAACTAATTTCTGTAAATTTTATATACATTTTCCAGTTCTGTAAAATTAAATTCTTTGCAGCGTTCTAAAGATGTTCATTGGCATAAACATTTGATCATCACATAAATTTGATCATCACTTTAATTTTATGACATTCTAATTTCAATGTAAGGCTGCATTTAAAGATTGACAGTAATCAGCGCATTTCGTATATATGTAGAATTGGAAAATGTAATAAACTTCATAGAAATATATTATTAGACACTAAAATCCAGCTCTGATTGTATAAAGTATTTTTCTATTTATTTTATTATTAATTTTAACTAATTAATTTTATTATATATATTATTAATTCATATTATTATTTATCTTTATTGTTTTAAATTATAAGCACGCCAATTTACGAAAAGGGTGCCGTAAAATGTAAGCGGAAAGCACTGAATCTACGTGATTTTTTTATGAACGCAGGAACTATATATCGATCATCGCGCGTTTATATGAACTATAAACAGTAGACATTTCATGCACACATGTAAAAAGCGCATCGTAAAAAGTGCATTCAACTCACCCGTGACTTTGGCAGTGTGAATCTTCGATACGTTGCCCGCGCTAACGGCGCTATTGACCCTGTTGTTGTTATTATTATTGCTGCCATTAATACTGTTATTATTGTTGCTTTGAGATATGACAGACGTGTCATCATGAACTTGATTCAAATTACCCACACTCATGGTGGAAGTGACACAAGGCGGCATCACCGGTACGTCCTGTAAGGTCGAAAAAACGATCGTGTTAATTTTGTGTGTGTGTGACAAATGATTCTTACCACTTTAAAAAAAGGCTGAATTATACTTTTGAAAAATACACCAACTCAATCGAGAAAAACCGTAATATGATATTTCAAAGGATGATTTGCCTATGAGAGCCGAACACGATGTACACGTGTAGTGAATTTATTCAATCAATACATTAATACATTATTACTATAATACATTATTAATATAATACAACATTAATGTGATATTTAAAATTATTATGTATGTGAGATTCTTTAAATTGATTAGTGAAGTAATATATTGCGACTTTTCCTTTTTCTTCAATTTAGAATTATAATTATTAGTGTAATGGTTTAAATATAATAAAATTCAGTTACAGAGAGAGAGAGAGAGAGAGAGAGAAATATCATTCATTTCAAATTTGTGTCACAGTTAAGTATTAACTACAGACAAAAATTAAATTAAAAACTTTCTTACTATAAACGCTTAACTTTTAGATATAAAAGAGTCATTTCTTGCTTCTGTAAGTGCTACATTGTACGGAACAAATGCTTAGCATCGATGTTAAAATGTAAATTTATGATGATTTGCGCACGAACATATTTAGATAATTAATATCGGTTACAATTAAGATTCTAAATATGCTAACGTGAAACGTTATGGTTGTGAAATTCTAAAATTTTTAAGCGCATTTTTCTTAAACGCTTCCTAGATGCTTCCTAGATGTTTTATAACAGATTATTTCTAGTAATATAAAAAGCAATAGATAATTTGTTAGCCTCATTTATATTGACTGTTTCTCTTTAGACTCGTTAAGTAATTAACAATAAATACAACGGTTTATGGACTATAATCTTTCGTGTATCTTTGCTCTGGTAAGACGTTATCGTATTACAGCTGCGGAATGATACTATTGATAGCCTCATATAGAGATTATTTATACTTTACGCTATATTAGAACATCTAGTAAAACTATGTACAAATATTTTATTTCAGATCCAATCCTTTTAAAATTTAATTAAAAATTACTCTCTTACCATCTTTGTATTTTCGATACTACTTAATGTTCAGAAACTTTAAAAGATTAAACTAATACTCTATCAAAATGAAATCCATTACGCATTTTCACTCGCATTTATAATTTTAAAGTCTGTTGATGCTCCGAAATTTTTGTTAACTTAAAAATCGATAACCAATTGCTTGCAGAACGAAAAATAGCGATAATTTTGTGACATCTTATACATTCTTATTTTCCATTTACGCAAGGATACCCGTATATAAATTTCCACTATTTTAAAAGAGCAAAAGTCATCGAATCGATAATTAATACTGGTCATGTTGCACTGGCAGCCACGCGAAGCTTACTTGCAATAACACATGTGAAACAGAGACACGTGAAGACTCACCCTGTAATTGTCGTAAAAGCTCACTGGCCGGCTCCTCGGCGCATACTGAATCTCTTCGTCAGTCTGCATCGTGCGTATGCTGGGTGACAATATTCCTAAGGGATGCGCGCGCAACTTGTAGGACGTCCTCCGTAGGTCACTCTCCCTTCTTCCTCCACTTCCGGCGGATCTGCAAAAGGTGAGCGTGATGGCATGACACTTAATGAGACTACGGTTAAGAGTAGTAAATTAGCGCAGTAATGCGCAGGTGCATGTGCGTACAAAGAATTGTAAATAATAATTTTTCGCACTAAATAGAAAATAAATACTAAATCGCCGCAGCATGAAAGCATGTTACTTAAACTTTTTCTGTTATTAATTTATTTATATTTTCTTATTGATTATGCTAAATGCGATTCTTTATTTACTTTTTTAATATTATATTCTTGTGCTTTTCTAATTCTTTTGAATTAAAAGACTGTGAATACGAAACGTTTTTTATTTTATTGCAAATAACTATTCTACAACTTTTAAGGCATAAATTATATCCTTGAATTTATTGTAATATTATTTTTGTTATGCTCGTTTCTTTGGCCATTGACCTTGTGTATTGATTAATTATTTCTTCAATATAAAATTTTTAATAATATTTATAATAATAACTATTATGATTGATGATTCTTATCTGATATTTAACATTAATTTATCTGTTTCGTGATTTAAACAACGAAAATAATTTTCGAAATTATAAAACATTTATCTATTATTAATTTACATTCGAATGTTTTTGTCAATCAAAAGAATGATTCGTGATAAATATTGTTTCCTTGTTATACGCATGCAAATTCTTTGCTTCTTCCGCAGAAGCATATTTGAATTCAATATACCCTTCACATCGGATGTGGTCGATGACTCACAAATTGTCAAGCAATTTTGGAAGGGAACTTTCTCTTAATCCGATTCGACACGTCGTAAGTCACGCTCTGGCATTGCGAGGGATGTGCTTGTGCATAAAACAGAGATGATAAGGCATCTGAGACGAAATAGAGGGGTTACGATTTTCTTGATGTTCGTATCCACGTGCCTGATCACGTGCGTCACGCATCCGTCACTCCATAAATGTCCGCAAAATTGGAAAAGATTGCCTGCGTGAAAGTAGCTTTGATCGTTTATTTGGACAGATCGTTTATCTGAAGAATGACTAAACTCTTCTCTGAAAATATTTGCTTCCATACGTATTGAAATAAATAATTCTACAAAACAATATTTTAAAGGGCATTTATTGTACATAATTCTAGATAAGTCTAGATAAATCCAGATAAATGCATATATGCATAATAAAATTTGCTTTGATAAATCAAGATAAATGCATAATAAAATTTGCTTTGAAGGCAATCAAGCTACATTATAATTCTACATATATCAAGCAAGTTTAATTTTTAATATACTAATTTAATATACTAATTTATGGAATATATAATTGTTATTTAATAAAAGTAAAAATGAGTTATCTTGCATTCGTTACTATTTAGTGATAAGTACGATAAATTAATAAAATAATTCATATTTTAAAAGTTTTCGTGAATGAAAAAACATGACTCATACAGTTTCCTTTTCCCTATTCAATTACCAGCGTAATTACTATCTTCCGATGACATAAAAACAGAACAGTACCACAACAAGTATAAAGTAAAATGAGGAAAAATTCACGAGACTCAAGCATCATTTTGTAAACAAGTCTCCCAGACGTTATATTCGATGATGCAGATTCTCGATTTTACGGAGGTCGCTTTATCTTCCCGAGCTATCCACGAGCTAGCCTGCTGTTCGCAAAAAAGGAACAATATTTCTTCTGGGAACTCCGACGCAAATTATGTTAAGACGTGGTCTCGGCGTTATGGCTTTCTCGATCTCACGAGACCTTTAAGTGCTGATGAAACTTTGATTCCAACTTGGTCACATGATTTCCCAAACCATTAGCGCGAGTAACACTTCATGTTCGGTTAATGTGTTCCTGAAGTATATTGCTTGAATCTGTCTTTCGGAAAATTATGTAGAAAAAGTCAAGAATTGTAAGAAAGTGTTCTCAAGTTTTTTGTCAAGTAAAAAGTGATGAACAAAAATTATTTTAGAGATTGCTTTATGTTTATTTCTTGTGAAATTTGAAGCTTCAAACAATACTTAATTTTTTATTTATCTAACTAAGCATGTACGAGAAAAAGAATCGTAATTATGAATTATACTGATAAAGCATATTTCAAAAACATGTTATAATAACACAATAAAGTAATCTTTTTTCTTGAAAATGTTAGATGTGTAATTAGTAAACATAAATGTGGTCTCAATTTGAATTTTCAATAATTTATTTTTATCCTGCATAAAGTCTTACTTTTGACTTAAAATCTTTTATTTGATTTCTTAGAATTATAAAAAACAAAAAATTGCTTCTTGTATCAAATGCTTTCATAAATCTTGCATTTCTATGACGATTTGTGCATTCTAGATGACGGGAAACTTCTAACATTTTCCGCAGCGTCGATGCGGAGATAAAAATATAAAGAATGAGACATTTAAATCTCCCATAAAAAAGCCTTCTGTATTCCAACGTGCGACACGTTGGAACGCAGCAATTTGTCGACACTTGATTACGTTCGTGGCTATGTCTGTTCTGAGTCCACTCAGCACGTTTTCTTGCAATTATATGCGAAGTGTAGCCTTTGAGGAAGTAGCAAAATGCTCAATGAAAGTTTCATTTCCGCAAGAAGCAATTTGAACGTAAAAATGACCAGTAATCATTGAAAATTTAGTGTCCTGACGTTATGCATCTCTGTTATGTAGTTAGAGAAAAAAGTTAATTACTTCCTGTATTAAGTTAATTATCCTTACCATTGCAAATTTGTACGAAGATGTATATAAATATAGGTAAGCGGAGTAACTCGACGCATCGTGCGCGCCGGTACGTTTTTTGATGCACTTTCGATACTTGTCAAGTCAGCCGAAGCTTACTGTGCAAGACTAATTTATTTAAGTTCTTTGTACATACGTCTGTAGATATTACTTTATGCTTACGGTCAGAAAAAAATCATATAAAATCAATTCAAGATTATAGATTTAAAAAAATATATAGGAATTAAGTATATTAATTAATTTTATTATCTATTTATTATTTATCATTACTGTGGAAAATCACTGATATGTTTTGGTCATATCGTGAATTATAAAATTTAACAAAAATGATCAACATTTTTTTTTTAAGAAAAAAGCTTATAAAACACTTTAATTGTAAGAAGAAAAAATAGAAAGACAAACTAGATTGAAGGACAAAAGGCTAGTGTGAGCATCGCCTAAGGGAGCTTAATAGAGAAATTACTTATTTCCAGCCATATAATCCGAACACACATATAAGTCAGTCGTAGATAGGTTATATTATTGCGCAGGGATCTATAGAATTTCTCAAACTACTAATGATTATCGTTGGCATTTTTATTTATCGATCTATTGCTGCTGTGAGAATTCTATTGACAATACGAAAAATTGATGTTGATGACAGTATTTGCACGGTTATTAATAGCGAACGTTCAAAGGCTCAGTAACCTCCACGGCTTTATTGCCTTGCGTATATATTGCGCGATGATGTATTAACTTGGGAGCTGTGAAAGTAAAACCCTGTGCTCGCAGAGCTTCATGACAAGTACGACCACGACGTCGCGCTCGGATGATCAGATAAAAAAAAGAAAGAAAAAATCTTGATCACGTAATCACCTGCTGTCGCGTATCGCTTGCTTATTGTCTGCTGTATGCAAAGACATACAAAAATATAATCATTATAATGATATATCTAAAAGATCGTGTTAAAAACGATGTAAACGGTAATTATGTGATTAAATGACAATACAAATCTTTACAAGCCAATTTGAAATTAAAATAAAGATACCTACTTAAAAAAAAAAACAAAATACACATAGTTTAATTTTTTTACTAATTCAATTATAATTTTTAAATATCTACATTGATATGTGATTTCATTCATAATTCCACTAGTTATAAAACAAAAGTTTCTTTTATTATTTCATAAAATTATCTTTTATTATGTTTTTATCGCATCATGTAGAGTCATATAAATTAATCACTTTTTGACGCTGCAGGTTTTAAAAGTATACAATGAGCCCTATATAAAGTAAGTATGTAGGCTTCTGACGTAATGGTACAGCGATAGCATGCGATTGCTGCAAACGTAATAGTTTCCTATGACGGGTGATTCGCAAGAAAAACGATTATGTTAGATCAGATAATCTAGCAAAAAGGGCTCTTCACATGCGTGAGAATAATAATCAATAATTGTCACGGAAACGACAGTCATTAAGGCGATAAAGTATTATGTCAATTTTTCATTCTGAAGAACAGTATCCTTCGTATACATACGTACGTATTCTAAAAATATATAATAGAACTATTATATTTTGAATGTTATTATTACGTGGTATAACAGTCACGCATATCTCCTAACATTTACTCGTCATTAATCTTGTTTCCGAAAACAGAAAACCAAAATAATTGGCACTTTCATCAGTACAAACTGATGTTTACATATATTTATGATGTTACAGATATTTATTTGAAAAAATAAATATAACGTTTCTTCTATTTTTGGGAAAAAGAAGAAAAAAACCTAAATAAATATTTAACATAAATTTTTACAATTTGTAATACATTTTTGTAATTCTACAAAAAAAAGAGATTATTTTTGTGCGAAAATAAAGAATTGACATATTTAATTCAGATTTATTAAAAGATATGTATACTTTTATTTGTACTTTTTTTCTTGCTGCTTTATCTAATGAATGACTTAAATACTTCCTTTTATTATCTTTTTTTTATAATTGGACAACACGTGCGTCAATAAATTACAGGAAGTATGTGGCCTTGAAATCATCCGCCTTAAGTGTTACTTATAATTTACATTTATATGCAAATATTCATAATTTACATTAATATGATGTGTTTGTCGAAGTATTTTGTATGTGAACAACACGCAGTGTACAGAAGCATATTCTATTGTGATAAAATTGATTAGAAGCTATTTAAAATATTAATCTTATTGTATCCGATTAAATTAACAAGACGAAATCGAAGTAATATGATCAAAATTTTTCATATTGCAATCTTTTATGTTTTTCTTCATTTTTTGACAAAAAGATTAAATAGCTTTTATAAAAATGTTTTTAAATAAAAATTAAATAGCTGTTATGAATATAGCTCATAATCCAAATTAAATTAAATTAAACAAAATTAAATTAAGACAATGTCTCTCCTGATTTCGCTCTTATCATTTCGAGATCATTTCATTTCTTTACGAATAAAAAAATCGTTTTATTACATTAGAAATTAAAAAATATATAAATGTTTTTTATATAAAATGTTATGTATAAGACAACCAAAATTATGCTGTAAAAATCCCTTTTTAAGCGCCTAAAATATGCTCTGTGAAATTGAAAAATGCTTCAAAGAAAGAAATATATGCATTTAAAAATTATTTTTTATCGCACAAATTTTCGAATTATTAATTAAGTTTTTTACTTATAATAACAAAGTAAAATGAATTTGATAAAATTTATTTACATTTAAAAAAAATTTAATTAGTCTTACGGGGCATTAAAATTAAACAAATACATATTATTTATTATAGTGACTCGAGAGAGAGAGAGAGAGAGAGAGAGAGAGAGAGAATCTTTGATGTTATGTATTGTATGACACAGAAATATAGAAGATTGAACGTAAAAGCGCAAAATCTTTTTCTCCTTGTGATTTCTCTGACATCACTACGCACCAATGCATCACGGCATGTGGGAATCATTTATTTAATCAATTCCTTTTTCAAAAATATAAAATGTGTTGTAGCATATTTCTGATTGAGAAAAACTTGTTTTAAAAATCCTATTTATTATTAGATCAGAAAAAAAAACTAATCATAAATTTAAATTAGAAAACAATGTGAAATATACAATAAAAATAGATAAAATATGTAAATATTGTGCATGTGTGGGCGAAATATGCAAAAATATGCTCTTATGTGAAATATATAAAAATATGCTCTTATATGTGTGAAATATGAAAAATACTGTAACATATAGGGCTCAAAATGCATAATTTCTTATGAAATAAATTTGTATTTAATTTATTTCTTTATTAGCCAAATAAAAAAAACATGCCCTATACATATTTTGGTTGCCCTAGTTATGTATAATAAACTTAGTGGGCTTAGCAAAGTGGAGTAAACTTAGCAAATCCTGTTAGCAACATTTTTAAATGGAAGAGAAACTACATTGCTTGAGTCTACGTTAATGCGCATAAAATTGTTAACAATTATAACTGTAATTAACGGATGCGAGAAAGTAGCAGTCACATTCTATCACGCTTGATTTTCATCCATTAAGCAACCATGCGTCTCGAGTTCATTTTCAACCATTCGCATAATTAACGTGCGAACAAGTCAGTCAATAATTTATAATTCAAATGTGGAACAACTGCGTCTAGTAACCCAAATAGCACATAACTTTCCTATCTCTACACAAAACTCGTAAATCTAGATCAAATAATGCTCTTTGAGGCATATTTTGTTTTTTATATATGCTGCACGATATTGGAATTCTATATGTAGGTATATTATTTATAAATTTTGTTTATACGATATATGTAATTTATTTTTTTAATACAGTGTTTATCAGCAAACAAACTCTTGAACAACATTTATTTTACTTATGATCTATTTAAAAAAATAATTTGTAACATGTGTTATGAGAGAAAATGTGAGTTATATTACAAAATTAAAATAAAATTTTTTTTAATTGTAAAGATTGATTTCCGTTGCTTGATATTGAAATATGTATATTATATATGTAAATATATATAATAAATTTATAATAAAAAGATCATAATTATTATTGTTCTGACATATTCTATAATAATATAATAACCAATTTGAGTATATTATCTTCTATATGTCAATAATTATTATTTAAAATAACTAATTTTTATTTAAAAATGCGAACAATATGCAATACATGGCAAATGACCAAAAAATATTCTTTTTCTAATCAGTTTTAAATAAATGTATCTCTTATTAAGTATATATTTATTAGGATGTGTTAAAATTCTGATATTTGAGAATAAATATTTCAAAAGAAAACATATTACTAAGAAAACTTAAATGTCTTATCTCTGAATATATATGTATAATGCCTCGTAGCTTGAATCAATAATCCTGCAGAAATAATTATAACTAAAAATATAATATCGCAAAAATTTTTTACATCAAAAGTAAAAAAATGTCTTCTCAGTCTCATAAATGATACATTTGATTATTACACCATCACATTGAAGATGTAACTAAACATCTGTTTTATTATATACTTCATTCGCTAATTTGTTTACTGTTAAACATAAACTTGTGCGGCAAATTTAAATACACTCGATTTTTATCAAATTTTGTTTATATTGCAAAATTTTTTTTAGTTAAACTCGGCCCACTCTAATAAGAGAGAATTGATATGTTGTAATCATATTTTGTGTGTGGCACGTGTAATCATGTTTACGAATAAAAATGTCACTTATGTACATTAATTATCCAAAAAAATGTATAAAACATTCACAAAATCGATTAAGAGTTAATAAAAATAAAATAGGATTTATAATCCTCTTCAAGTTTAAATTAAAAATATATAGCACAATTATTAAAATATATTTTTTTATATATATAAGTATATTTTAACATGTGTGTCTTTGTGTATAAATATGTATATTCTTTAATTATGTGTCACAGTACAATCGCATATTGCTGACATAATGTGATTTTTTATCCCAATATATATTAATAAATAAAGTATCGTAATCGTAATACCATAATCGTTATGATAACATAAAGCGTTTGCAGCGTGACATTTGTTTCCATTATGTCATCGCTATTTTTGAGATTCTGTCAAATTCTGTCTAAAAATGTTTAGTTTCAAGATATAAAACAACATCATCAAGAAAGAATAAAACTTACGATAGCATTTTAATAAAAATAGCATTGATTCAAAATAGTATTAACTAATAATAATGCGCAAAGTAAGAGTAATCTCTAAGATTATGAAACAAATACACTCATAATTATCATTTATAAAATTATATTAAAATATTCTCTCACTTTTTGTATTCTAACTCAGAAAAAAAATTAAAATCCCTTTAATGTAAAATATTTTTAAATCAGAAATGCTTTATGTTCATCAACTGTTTTATTTTCTTTCGAAGAATTTTTTATATCAATCTTATATAATAATTATAATAAAAATATTATAACCTTCAACTTTATTTTAAAATAAATTCAAGGAACAAAATCTTAAAAGACTCACATGGAGGAATTTAAAAAAATTAAATTTAATTTCTACAAAATTTACCGTCACATGTAAAGATTAAAATTGATCAGCGACGTACATGTGCACCGATCGCTCCCGAACAAAAGTGGTACCACATGAGACCGAAATTAGATTTCAGGCTGATGCAGTTTTGGTTCCAAGATATGTTCTTCCTATTTTCACACTGATAATGAGACACGTTCTGGCTAGACACGAATATTCTCACGAGTCAAATCCACATCACTACTATAATGTTCTCCAGTGCAACCAGTAGGTTGAATGAGAAACGTAACACACAATGCGACGTCGTCGATGTCGCGGTGACAACTGAAGGCCCACGTATATAATGCACCGAGGCAAGGCTGAAGAGGCCCCACCAAAGTATTTCCAAGTCGAAGTCGGGAACACCAGGTGTGTCGGAGCGCGTTAAACTGGGGGATCCTATACCGGCAGGTGAGAATAACCATCTGATCTCTGGCCAAGGATGATCATTCGACCGGCAAGGGAAGTCGGTGTTCCGGATCCGCGTTTGTATTTCTCGAACAAACACTTGTTGTAAAAACGAAAAAATAAAATTCGCTAACAATTATTATACGAATACATTTTTATATGTACCTATAAGATTGTGTCTACGTAAAAAAAGACAGGCAAATTTACTTTAACTAACCAAATGACTTGTACATTTTAAATAAGTATAAATAATATTTTTTACATATAATGAGTGCTTTTTTAAATTACATAAATAGTGTTTACAATTCTCTTGACATTTAGAATCTTTTTTTATTCAATTTAAATTAAAAAATTATTTTTAAATGTTAACGTTTATAATTCTTAATTATTTACAGATCTTTCTTTCTTATAAAAAAAATATATATTTACTTAAGTGGAATTAAGTTGTTTTTTTTTTTATGGAAATGATGAGCGCTCATGCGAAAGTTCAAAATTTTTATGTATTTAAATAACTTTCAATAAGCATTCTAAAAAAGTTTAGATATATATATAATCTGTATAGAAATAACATATTTAAATGTGTTTATAGCGTAATGTATTATTTATCAATCTAATATTAATAAAAATTCTTTTTTAGAATTGAGTACCACTGTCGATACTTTCACGTCACTGGATGATTCAGGTCTGATGAAAGAACTAATGGAAAGTAATAAAAGGGTCAAGAAGAAGGGGATTTACTCACTTATTCCTGTCTACCTTGAGCGATTCTCCGTCATTCTATCTTGTCCCTTTCCAAATATTTGTTGCTCTGCTGTTATTCGATTTTACACTTGTGACCGTCTCAATTTCTTTCTTATGATTGTGACATAATGATGACGATAATGATTACAAAATGTTTACAATATGTTCTTTAAACATATTCTAGACAGAACTTTTCTATTCAATCTAGAATCGACTTTTCAATGACGGACGGTTCAGAAAATATTATTTTATTTTTGATAAACCATTCAAATGCAAAGTATATTTTATTCTCTTTCAATCAAAACATACATTCGTCATAGCAGGATTACATTATGATTATTAGCTAATTATATTTAGACAATTGAAATATTGTTATATTTTTCATTTAAAATTGAAATCAAATATTTAAAATGAAAAGAAAGCGTTTGTGTCAAATGTATAAATATTTTTTCATTTAAAAAAATTTATTTAGCATTATATAAATTTAATGAGTCATGTCTAATCGATTCTTTTTCACAAAATTGCTACAGAAGGATTTTTTTCACTTTTTTCTTCGTTTTCTTATTGCGCTGAATGAGTAATACATGACACGACGGGCTTCATCGAAAAGTATATCGTGCGATTTTTCCGACATCATATTTCGCAATGAGAGGTTACCGACAAGAGCGAGAATCTTTTTCGCGCAACTCATTAGCGTAGTAAATTAGTAACTGCAGTTCAACAAGCCTTCTGGCAATCCGAAAGACGGCACAACCGAACTAATACTCGTGAGTGAAGAAGGAATTCTTTATCCCATGTACAGATAATCACTATTTGAGAATTGAAAATTGGCCCCTGGCGCATTCTAAACGGGTCTAATTTAAATAAGTATTTCATAGTTTTTCTTTGAATCAGGAAATCCGCGTTAAACGAAATCTCTTTACAAGAGGATTAACTCGTGACTCCATCATGGATAATTTAAATTACATATTCGCAAAATATTAAGAAAAAATATTAAGAAAAATTCAAGTGCATACCATATATATGTGCATCTATATGGAAGTAATTGTTATTAAATTTCTTCATTTATATCTAATAAAAATAGAATTAAATATTAGAAGTTTCTTATTGTGATAAATCGATTTTTAAAATCCTCAAGAATCATTAAAAATTTCTTACTTAAAGATTTATTTTTGATTTAATGATTTGAAAATTTTAACAAAAACAAAGGACTCTTAATTTCGAAAACAATATATAGAGTATACAGGGCATATAAGAGTCAAATATAAAGATTTATTTTAAAACATGAAAATTCAAACGAGAAATATATATAAAACTCTGTAATTAATTCAAAATTATATTATATGTTTCGGTCTCTTGATTGAGCCCTCTTCAGATATTCGATACAAGATAATACAATTATCTTTCGATACAAGATAATACAATTATCTTTCGAATATCTGAAGAGAGCTCAATCGAGAGACCGAAACATATAATATAATTTTGAATTAATTACAGAGTTTTATATATATTTCTCGTTTGAATTTTCATGTTTTAAAATAAATCTTTATATTTGACTCTTATATGCCCTGTATACTCTCTATATTTTTTTATGATTTGGCTTAATCGGGAAACAAATTGAATTCTTAGGGAAAAACCCGCGGAAAACGTTCTTATGTTTCGCATACCAAATATCTTTCAGTATCGGCGGTTCTTCGAAGGGAAAAAACGGATTCGTTGCGAATACCTGAAGACAAAACCGGTCCCTTCTTAGATGAAATCATCTAAGAAGAAGATATACATATAAAAACCATGACTGACTCAGTCGCAGTAAAGTCTATTTCGATCAGTGACTACTGCATATGGTCCATTTTTAATGCTGATGCTGATATAATGACACACATACCTGCAAGGCGAGACTTCGGATCATCTCACTACTTAATCACGCACATGCAAACTTGCCTCGCCGTGAAAATTAACACTTATGTTAAGATTAAGATTGTATGGGTTTTGAATCCACAGTGTCACAATATTTTTCACAAAGTTTTAGTCGAATACATTAATTTTAAATAAATATGTATACTCGCCGAAAAACCGTCACTGCCTTCTACAAATAGAATAGTCTCACCCAATTTATTGTTAAAACTTCATTTTTAAATTTTTAGAATTCAAATTATATCATTCTGTCGGATTATCTAACTAATTTTTAATTATTTATTTATATTCTTCTAAATTACATACATATACATAAATTGCAGGTAATGATAACTATAGTTAAACTGTAAATATTGCTTATATTGTTTACACTTGTATATTTTTTATATAATAACGAACTACCAAATTTGATATAATTTGTTACAATTTCTTAATCATATATATTTAATATATTTTTATTAAATTCTCTTTTATTGAAACACATAAGTTCCAATTAATATTTTTTAAACTTCCCCTAAACAATATACACTATAAATTCTCAATTCAAGCATGATTTCAGTTATAGCACGCGAATGAGGTAATTAATGATATTATGTATATATAATATAATTGACTGATTTAAAACTATATTACTATGTGTTTTTAATAACAGATAATTGACAACGATAATTTTATTTTTTTAGCGGATGCATATTTTACTACATTTTTATCTCAAAATCTCTATGTTGCTTCATTTAGTCATTTAGTTTAGTAGATGATATAATTTTATATGCTAACGAAAAACAAAAAAGATATTAATTAATACATTACTGTGTAAAAAATGCAAAATTATCATTAGCATATTAATTAATTCACTATATATGCAGATTCGCAATTTTGATTTACAAATGAATTTTTGTACTTTTAAAAAGATAATAAGTTTTCGATTTTGTTGAATATTATAAAATTACGTAAATTAATTTTGTATATGAAAAAGTACGATAATAAAATTAAAATAAAAAATAATTAAATTGGTGTGAAATAATTTTGGCAACATTTAAAAGATTGTAATAATTTCACATAGTAAAAAAATAGATAATTAATAATTGAGAGAATTTCAAAGAAATTATATATAGTCTTAATTTATTACTTATACCTACAATTTTTGTTATATATATTCTTTTTCATTTGGAGAAACCACGTTTATATATATTTTCTAAATCATATAAATTTTATGATACCCGTTCGTAAGGGAATAAAAAAAAATATTAATATAATTATCGATATTTTAGGGATAATTAGAAAACTAACAGAATTTTATATCTAGTGACAAAGATAAATATCCAGTTGGCAGTATTGTGGGGTATTGTGATGAGTGGTCTACAATTTGTGGAATGCGTATGAACGTATACAAACATTCAGGACGCGAGAAACATTGATGAAAATGTGTGGTCGAATTTGTTGGTGAATAGTTTTGTCATTATTTTATTATTAATTATCTTAATTACTGCATGACATGCATAATAGATGAACAAATTAATATATTGTTGCAACTTTTTAATGGTTACCTTGTAACTATATAAATATATTTTATTTATATCAGTTTAATAAAATTAAATTTTGAAATTCACACTGTAGCTTATTTACTGACATGGATTAATGTCAAAAGTTTCTAATTTATATAAATATTTCACAAAATATATTGTAATTTGTAGCTCATTGGACCCTGAAACTTTGTGTTGTGCATGCGGATATAAGGATGCCAATGGTAAACAACATAAATTAGCATGGGCTAAAACTGAATTAAAATATGATCCATCGTATAATATGTGTCCACGAGACATCCTGCCTTGTATAGCATCTGGTTCACATTTTGAAGGAGAAAAAGAGGAAAGGGTTCTTTGTGCTATGACATGGGGGATGATTCCACCTTGGTATCAGGCGAGTTACAATATTAAATCTATAGATATGACATTTGTTATTTGCAATCTTGTCATTTTACGATTAAGTGTGATTAAAATTAATCAATTTTTATAAAATATATTACATGGATGTTTAAGTTATTTATATAAATTATTTGATCAATTTTTCAGGGGGATTATAAGAAACGTCCAAATAAGATAGCCACTCACAACAGTCGTTTGGAAAACATACATTCTTCAACAGTATATTCTCCGTCATTGCAAAAGCAACAAAGATGTATCGTGGTCTGTGAAGGTTTCTACGAATGGAAGCCTGGTACAGATAACAAAGTTCAAAAGCAACCATACTACATATATACAACTCAAGACAAAGATATAAAAGCAGATGATCCTACGACATGGGGTAATGAATTTTCTGAGACAGATGGATGGAAAGGTTTCAAAGTATTAAAACTGGCTGGGATATTTGGAATACATAAAACTGAAGAGGTATTATACATCAGTTTTTTCCTATCTTGTTCCTACAATGATTTTATCAGAAATGTTCAAGATATTATTTAGTTATTATATCTTAGGGGAACATTATACATAGCTGTTCCGTTATTACAAGAGAGAGTAACAAGGTATTATCTTGGCTACATCATCGTATGCCAGTATGTCTAAGCAACGAGGAAGAATGTCAAGTAAGTGCTTACGTAATATTATGTATAATTCGTAGAAAAATACAAGTTTATTATTATCTTATGTAATGTTTTTCTAGGTATGGTTAAGTAAAGATTTATCGACAGACGCGGCAATTAAAACGTTAAATGACATGATATTACAAGAAACTGCACTAAACTGGCATCCGGTATCTGCGATTGTCAATAATGGACTCAATAAAATTATTGATTGTAGAAAAAAGATAAAACCAAAGTAAGTATAGAAACTCATAAAGTTAAAAGTAAACACTTACTGCTTTGTAAAACCGTATATTATAAAAATTTCGTATATTGTTTACCGTTTATCTGTATTATGATAGTAAAATTAAGTAAATTATTAATTTATTGTTATTATATAGGGAGATTGGTCAAGCATCTTTTATGACTTCTTGGCTGCAAAAAGGATCAGCCGCTTCAAATAAAAGAAAAAGCACAGATGATAAAAACATAAGCAAAGAAGACAAGAATATCTCAAAAATTCAGAAAGAAAATTAAAATTTATGAGAAACCGTTGATTAAATATTTATACGTACATAACAATTTATTTTTCTTTGAATATCTAAGATAAAATGTAAGCAGTGTATCTTATGAAGTTTGTATAAATAATTATTAATTTAACTAATTTATATATTTTAATTTTAAATTGATTTAATATAGAAGATATTATTATAGAAATTCAGGAAACAACTATCTCTTTAAAGAATTACATCGCATTATATATTTTTTAAAAATTGTATTTTGGAAATAAAATAACATTTTTAGTAAAATATTCCACGTTTAAAGTTATATTCACATATTTTACCAAATTAATTCCTTCAATAACAATAGAAAACTTTTTCCTTTCATTTAGATGAGGATTTGCTAAGTTTTTCGTTTTTATAAACACAAAGTTATCCAGAACTTACTATTACTTCTAATTTTATTTATAACATAAAATGTATAATTGTGTTTTATACAAATAATTTATAAGTTGCTTTTTTGCATCATATTAACTCAATTCATATTAATAATTTTATCCATATTAACATAATAATGTAAATATTATTTGCTAATACTTACATGGTAATGTAATTAAAGTGTTAATCGAAGAGAGTCTCAAAATCACACAACGAGCAATGTAAGATGAATAATATATTGCGGCATCGAGGAGTGAAATCATCGTTCAATCGGTCCAATTCGCACGTATGACTTGAAGTGGCAGCCTCTGAAAAAAATGTAGATTTACAAATCACTCTAAGAAGAGTAAACATAAAAATTAACACAAAAACACACAAAAATGCAAAAAAAAAATTATTCGCGATAATAGATCTATTCGCGTTGTTTGAAATTCCTAAAAAGTTTTGCATCTAAAATGAGATAAATATATATTTTGGCGTTGAAAAGAGAGAAAGCAAAGATGCTGAATGCAAAAAGTACAGGCAACACGAACAGAGAGAGAGCGCCTGGATTCTTGAAAATAAATATCGCGTATGGAAATGTACGGAACCACTATAGTATATGTTACGTGTATTATAGTTTTTCCTAATTTTTCGTATAAGATACACTTTTTAAGAATTAGGCCCCGAACCTATTTAAGGCTTCCTTAAATTTATCTTCAGATATTCTACGAATTATTTCATTAGGTACTAAAAATCTGAAGATAAATTTAAGAAAACCTTAAATTATAATAAATTATAATAAAAAAAACAAGGCCTGATTATGAATACGGGCATAAGTACTTTATAATTGTTTCATAAAGTATCAATAATTGAAATACCATGATTCAAATGCTTTATCCTCAGAGCGACCATTTTAAACTAGTTAAGTGCCATCTGTAGTTCGTTGTATGTCTCCAAAGAGTCTAGAGACAGTCGGTTGGCAGCGCGTGCGCAGTTTCACGCCTTGCCATCGGCGCTGCTATCGCCATTTGCGCCGCGAGCAGCGAGTTGGTGCACTGCGCAGTCATGCGCAGTGTGCGCACCTTGCCGCAACAGACCATAGGTTACGTGCGTAAGTGCGTGCCTTACGTAGAACCGCTGCGCGCGACTCTTCGTCGTCGTCGTCGTCTCTTTCCGTGTTCTTCCTATGATTCGACAGTGAAAGCCGCTATTCGTTAACGAGGGAGAAATCAGCACATGGCACGTTGACTCCTGGTGACGGGGAGTCGAGTGGCAGGAAAGCTAGAATCGGTTGTGTACGCGTGCAGCGAGCCCAGCCTCTTCGCGAGTGCGTGCGTGCGTGCGTGCTTGGCGTGCGTCGTACGTGTGTTTCATATTTCTACGTCCTGCTAGATCCAAAAAGCGGCGAGCTGACGCCAGGATGACCAGCGGCGAGGAGACGGACAGGAGTGTGATGAACGTCGAAACCGTGTACCACGAGGTCAACTCCAGGAACGGTTGGGCGTCTTTCTATCAGGTGAGAATGGTGAGATGAGAGAGGAAGAACGAGGGTGAAGGAAGGAAGAAGGAAGGAAAGAAAAAGTAACGGAAGGGGCGCGGGTGAGGGAGAAACGGCTCGCGCTTCCGCTCGGCGATAGCTCTTCCGCTCGCTATTTCCGCGTTTTTAAAATCCGTTGTTGCCGGCTGATCCTCGTCACGTATGACGTACCTTCTCGTCGCCACGCGACTTCTTTCTTTCCATCTTCTTGTCCATGGTCTCCTCATCTCGCGTCCCGCGTTATCGCTCTCCCAGAATCTCTTTTTCGCAGCCATCGTTTTCGCATATCGTTAAATGCTCCCGCGTGTCACGTCTGTCACGGTCTGTCAAAAATGTCAAACTCGGCTGAAAAATTGAACATCGCTTTAGATTCCGGCACGCTCCGCGGCCTCATTATCGAGATTCATGGGCATCGCCGGCTCGAACCGCTGGATTTTTTATTGACTTTATTTGTACACGAGCGATGATAACGTCTGATAAAAGAGGGACGCAAATGTCGTATACACGCGGAGACATATAAATATTCTTTTTTTTTTTTTTTCCTAAATAGAGATCCGATTCGGTTTTGCGAATTGTTTCGCGACCACAAAGCGACTTTTGTCGTGCGACGAGGATATGTTTAGAGCGTTTCTTTATATGTCTACGGTCGATAGTAGTTCATGATATTCCGTGCTTCAACACAGACAATAGGCAGTAATACCATTCAATGTCGACACGCGGATTCGCTGAACGTGATACGGCTTCCGCGTTATTGCTGATGCTATCGAAGATTTGAGCGACGCTGAGAGAAACGCGAGTCCGCATGGATTTACGGCTCTAATCGATTTAAACTGCGGAAGGAAAGTGATTTCGCGATAGCCGAGAATCGAGACGATGTTTGTATGACGATGTTATGACATGCGAGTGTATTCAAGGTCAGACTTCCACTTGGAAATACATATTTAGCGATCGCATAATTTCTCCGAAGTGCAACACGAGAAACTTGACTACGCTTGAACGCTTAGAATTTTTCTGATAAGACTATATTCTTGTTAATTGAGGTTTCTTCACGCTACCTACTATGAATAAATTTTGTTTTACGTACATAATTTTTATCTACGTATATAGACGTAATTTTATTGAGACCTTGTCTTTTATATAATAAATATTGCTAATCTAATATAGAATGTGCAGTAAAAGGCTAAAATTTCTTGAAATTTGTTGCACAAATTCAAATATTTTGATTTACATAATTCATATTTCCCAGTAATTTGATTTTCTATTTAGAAATCTTCAGCCAAATGTTTGTTACGAATTTCTGTATCAGATTTGATTTGTTTTATACATATTTTGGAGTAATTATATTGTAAAAAAGATCATATGATTGTGTAATAATCAATTAGTGATTGAACATATATTAAAGAGAGAAAGAGAGAGGGGGGGAGAGGTTCAAAGAGGTTCAATATTATTTAACTTATACTTTAATTTATATTTATTTATTGTTAGTATATACTTTATTTGTAAAAAAAGTGTTTCTTTGTATGCTTACTATTCGTTAATGATTTATATTTTACAGAGCATACGTAGCGAATGTGAAACTTTTGAATATACATGCAATGAATCAAAAAAACCACAGAACAAAAATCTGAATCGCTACAGGGATGTGGCACCATATGATCACACTAGGATTATACTCAAAAGAGGTGTATGTGATTACATTCATGCTAATCTTATACGGGTAAATATATTATGTAAGAAGTAATGTACATATGTAAGCGATTGATAATGGTAAAGTAAATATATTACATGATTTGTACATTAGGTGGATCATGCTGGAAGGCAATATATCCTGACACAAGGACCTTTGCCAAATACTGTTAGTCATTTTTGGTTAATGGTATGGGAGCAAAATAGTAGAGCTGTATTGATGTTAAACAAGATAATCGAAAAGAACCAAATCAAATGTCATCAATATTTTCCATTGGACGATGTAAAACCTACTTTAACGTTCGAAGATGTCAGTATAAAAGTGGATTATATCAGCAAGAAAGAATCGTCAGATTATACTACCAGAACATTACGGTAAAGAAATACATGTATATTATTAACTGTATCACATTTTCCTCAAGATTTGCTTTATAATTAATAATCACATTCTTAATGTTTTTATAAATATTATGACATATTCAATGTTTTTAACGTATCTACAGTATAACGGATTTGGAAAGTAACGATAGTAGAGAAGTCTTACATTTTCATTATACCACTTGGCCAGACTTTGGAGTACCACAACGTCCAACGGCCTTTTTACGTTTCTTGGCAGACATCAGGAAATCAGGAGCGTTAGATCAAAATGTTGGTCCACCCGTTGTTCATTGTTCTGCAGGAATAGGAAGATCGGGAACATTTTGCTTGGTTGATGCATGCCTAGTACTGGTACGTGGAATGTAGCAAACGATTTGCAGGAAACGATTTTGATAATTGTTAACCAAGTGTTATTTAATTGTAGATTGAAAAATACGGTTTAAATGCTCTAAATATACGGCATGAATTGCTGGAAATGAGACGGTCTCGTATGGGTCTGATACAAACACCCGAACAACTTTGTTTTTCATACGCTGCCATCATTCAAGGAGCGAAACAATTGCCACTCGAAAACATGGTAAGTAATTAAAGGTTATTATTTATCGAATAGCTTATAACAATTAATATAGTTTTTTTTCTTAAATTTTTGATATTTTTTTATTGGTATTTTAATAGATAGAGTATTTTTTTTGCAAACAAAATTATTTTGGTAGCAAATTATTGCAATAAAATTTAATCACCGATTCACTATCTTATAACATGCTTTACAGGATATGAACAACGAAACAACTCATGATGAAATAATAACTTATGACGAAATGAATAATAAGAGTAACCATCCATTAGAAAAAGATGACGAACCTCCTCCTCTACCACCTCCTAGAGGAGAGTCTTTAACTCGTAGTATGATGGCAGATCTAAGTCCAGATGGTTCGACTGATAATGGTATCTCTTTTTTTCTTGTTAAGACAAAATGATCTTTATACTATAAGTAGCATTAATAACTAAGAATATGTCAATTATAGATGAAGGTGGACCACCTGATAAACCTCTGCCAAGTGAACCACCGAATCATGTAGAATTATCAGATACAAATCTATCTACATCTATTTCAAATTATGTATGCGAACAAAATGCAGACGATGGCGTAGTACTTGACGAAGGTCTTTCCAATGACGCTGAGAACTCTATTCTAACAAACAATTCTCCGTCCAATTCAGACGCGTGAGTAACGTCTCTTAGTAACAAACGTGTGCGCGAATTATTTAATATTCATCTCAATGATTATGAATTTTGTTCTCTTGAAACAGGAAAGGGGAAGTACGTCGGCGTAAAACGGAAAAAAATGAACGACTAGCTACGCAAATACGCGAGATGAAACGTCGACGGAAGGAGATGGAAGAATGGCAGAAATTCAAGAGGTCATTATTTAACCCTCTTAAAATAAGCTTAGGCATTGGGATCGGTGGGGGTATCATAGCGATCTGTTACTACCTGTACATGCGTAGTTAGATCTGTCGCATTTAAGGAATGTCATACGTACGTATATACACGCATTACCTTTCGAACTATCGATAATATTTCGATGACTTGCAATCGTAGTAAGTTACTCTTAACATAAGATTCTGTTGCGAGGTTTTAATAATCTTAGCTGAAATCTTCGAGAGAGTAACTAAACAAAGGATTTTGTATCATATGATCGGCAGTAAAATCACATCGCCCGCAAACGATACTGTCTCCATTATCGAAAGAATAAGCAATGAGCAAAAGAAATAAAAAACAATAGAAAAGAAATAAAACAATGCTAGAAACCGCAAGATAGTACATTTTTGGACTGCATTGTTATATATTCGAGTAAAAATGGGAATGGATACAGATGAAGACGGAAAAAAGATGGACTTTTGATTTGTATTTTTATATTGTGATTTATTTTATGAATATCTAGAATGTTAGAATATATATCTTCATTTCACAAATCTTTTATTATACACTTTTGCTATCAAGAAAGAATAGTTTATTCCATATATGTGCTTGTAAAAACGTTATTATGAAGTAAATTTTACCACACAATTCTTATAGATAAAATATAAACAAAGAATTGTGTTAACACTTTGACTGCCACAGGGGGGGGGGGGGGGGGTTCATTAAATCTGACCTCGGACGTTATGTAGTTGGCACATAGGTCGACTGGCCAAGTACGATCATTCTCGTAGTAGGCGTCCAGCGATTGCCAAATATGAGTTATCTAGTAGTTGGCCGTTAACGTGTTAACACCCAGATAAGTTACTATTGTAGGTAAAATATTTACTCAAGAACTAGTTATGCAATACTATATCATGATATAATCATATAACTTTATAAATATGATTTGCGTGAATTTCGATCATTCAATTATTTTATTGACTTAGAATTGATAATACGCTCGTATAATGACACACGTGAACACAGAGTGGAAATCATGGATATATAAAGATGAATTAAATGAAGAAACAATTTCATCATTTTGAATAACTTTGACTTTATCATTTCCCGTAAATAGAACATTTTTTAACTAGTTAATTCGATCTTTTCCTTCTTTTGTTACTTAGTTAATATGATGATAAATAAGAAAAAAAGAAAACATTATATTTCTGTGATTTTCGACTAATCGACATTTCTAAATGAATTAAATATGAATGACTTGATGTTAATATTTTATCAAAATCATTTTAGCTTTGAATAAGAAGCTGGAATGAAAGACTTATTTCCAAATCAGCGCTTCATATAATTTATTTTATAATTTAAATTCACATTTTCAAATAATGCAGTTTATGTATTATAAAACTGAAGAAGTTTATAAACTCATAATCTTAATTTTTTTAAATATGGATTCAATGATCTGGAAATAATCTATTCAATTTCTTTAGTAGCGTTAAATGGGTATATTAATGATAGGCGTAGAAAGAACTTGTTAAAGAATTTTATTATAGTTCCATAGATAAATGTTTTTTAATTGTTGATTGGAGTAGATTCTACTGTCTTATGTCAAAGTCATTCGTGAAAATTTAGACTGTGCGCATATGTATAATAACTTCAAAAAAGAGTTTAAAAATATTTCCTATTTATCATGATAATTTTGTTCATATTGCTTGGCTATAAGTAAGATATACTTTTTTCTTATTTGCAATCTTTGTCTTTTTCTTTTTCGTTATAACAGAATGTTACATTATGCAAATCGCTATTTGGGATGATAACATTTGATGAACTCATGCAATTTGTTATCATTCATAAATCCGATTAATTTGATGATAGATTGTAGAATCAATTATTTTACTCTGCAATATAAGACATTCCTGATGCATGGATATTAGCTCCAAATTTCTTACGCTTAAAGATGAAATTATCTTAGATGCTATTATGTAAAAAGATTGAACTCACCATGTTTATGAAGAGAACTTTTGCTGACAAATTATTTTTATTTTCTTTCTGTTATTAAATACTTTACAAAAAGAATGTTACGAATTTTTAGTTTGATATTAAAATTGTTGATAACAGTAAAAAAAAGGACATAAAAGTCTGTTATAAGCAAGCAAAGTGTTATTTTCAAAAATTACTAGTGATCTCCGTGACATTTTCTCGCTTTTAATTTTTCTTTAAATTGAATCCTATTTGTGCATTTATCTCAATATCCTTATTAAACTTCGAAAATTTAGTAATAAAGTTATATCGCGTTAGAGAGGAAAGTTGAGAAGGGTTTACAAACGAAATCTTAGAAAATGTGAATTCCAGTTCATTGCTCAACAGCGTATATTGCAAACTGTGCATTGAGCATTGTGGACAAAGACTGAGTATGTCTGTAATGACTTCTAGGACAAAAGGAGGAGGAAGTAAATGAGCGGTAAAATAACGAAAGTTAAGCCGGCGTATTTCTTAAGTCGAGCTTTTATATAAGCTACTTTGAGAGAAAGACTTGTCAGATCGTGTTCCAATCCAAAGATGAAGCGTGATGAGAATATGTGCGTCGCGACGTCTTGAGAAGATGCGCGTCACTAAAGCGTATTTTTTACTTTTGTACATTAACTATCGTTGGAGCACGATCTTCCAACGAAGTTTTTAGGCACGTCGCACTTGCGCATATCGACGTGCTCAGTAATTATGTAGAACGTTAGAACGTTGCAAAAGAAATTGAATGGAGAACAAAAAGGGAGCGAGCATAATCCACGCGGAACACGATGTCGAAGGGATATGCAGTATTCTATTGTCAACAACACGTTTTAACTTTACGCACTAATATACTATTGTTATCTAATTTTTATCAAGATATTATTTATGTAAGTATATAAAAACCGTAATCTGCGACGATTCGATTAAACGGAAACGACGCAATTAATCTCGTGACGATCGTTATCGTGTCATTGGCGAAACGCACTATAGTGTGGAGATCTTTCAATCGTTCCATGCGCCTTGAAATTGAGCCGAAAACATGTTGAAATTTCGAGGACGGCACGTAGTTTGCATAATTAAAAAAAAAGTCGCAATTATCTATTAGCTGTTTTACGTATGAAAGAATCAGGATGAACGATCGTAGACGCTCATCTCTCTCCTGTTGTTGACGATCGCGCGAAGCTTCCGAAAATGGGACATACATTTATGAAAATTCACAGGTCATGAAAACACGGTGCTAATTTAAAAGAGTTCCAAAACCGATGTGCGCTTCGAAGTACGTGCGTTCGTGCGTGCATGCGTGGATCCGAGATGAGAAACGCGTGTATGAGAGAGTGAATGCGAAGGAACGATGGGAGCAGTCACCGATGTTGATCGTGCAACTTGCTAATCGAAGCATTATTCAAGAAAATGCAAGCACGGTTTTGCATTGACACCAGAAATTGATTTCTCAGATACAATTTTAAAGTAGCTTTTCTCATTTTTACGTTGAAAATATCGTTTTTTGTCAATAATATTAGATATGACAATCTATTTTCATTTTCACACGATATAATTATAAACTTTTGAAAAAGTATCTATGAACTTCACATTCAGCATCGGACAAGGCACGAAAAAACAGATCCAGCGACACAGTCTTTTATACTATTCGTATGCATACAATAGATATAATGTTATACAAACAAAAACACAGAAACATAGCTAAGTGCCTACTCGTACAAACAAGGGGAGGGAAGGGAAATCACAGCGATCGGTGAATAGTGTAACGATTAGCGACTTCTCCCCTTTTTGGAAGAGCATAGTCACCGTGAAAGCGAGTCGTTTTTATTACCCGACAATATATAAGTAGATAATTATCTAGTAAATCTAAGGCTGATTTACTCGAAATGGTACTTTCGAAAGTGCTCCTATTATATTTAAGTAATCGTAAAATATCACTTTTCTCCTTATTAATTTTATTTTTTTTTTGTATTCACAACATTTTTATGAATAACACGTATTTTTTGATAATTAAAAACATAGTTTCTTCAATAAAATCGTCTTTTAATCATAAAAACTATTGGCAAGATATTTCTGGAACGGAACAATTATAATGAAAATAGCAGATTTTTGTAGACTACAATTTTCTCGCCATGTTATTCTATAATATTTTTTTAAATAAAAGATCTTTCGTCTATAGAGAAAGGCCATTTCGAATTGATCAATCTACCATAATCTCCGGATTGCCGAGCGATCATGCATCAGGGTATCGACGGAATGTGAGCGATAATCGAGCTTATTCTCGGATAGAAAAATCGATTTTATATCATTAACTAGGCGCGATTGATCTTGTGCAAGGAAATTTTGACAGCCGCAGGAACTTATGTCTTCAATTTAAAGCAATATTCATGAATCATCGTGGTGATATCGAATGTTTATGATTCGATCGATACGCTTGGCAGCCGGATTAATAATAAGAATCGAGTGTACCCATTAGGCAGATGTAAGAATGGAGACAAAGGAATTTGACGATCCTTGATTCTTAGAAGCGCATCAGCTAGAGCATACATTTTATAAATCATGATGTCGTTTAATCTACATAATGCATTCTTTATACGACGGGGCCTTTTTACAATTACTGACGATTATCAATCGTTGATTATCGACGCGAAAAAACATGGATTTATCTCAATACAAAAAATAGATAATTGTGAGCGTGCTTCTGAAAGGATTAAGACAAAAGTATGTGAAGGTGGAGAAAGCTGTACGCTTGTCCGATTAATAGACCGTCAATTGGGCATTTTATATACGATTGTTTTCATAATTTTTAATTATATTAAAAATTATATAGATAGAAGACAGCGGAATTGCAAGAAGAATTTGTAAAATTTGCTAATGGAATCAAAAATTCTGGCCATACTTTAAAATAATTATATAGAAGAACGTAATTTCTTTTGACGCTGTTTTTATTATACTTGTATATATATTAAAAATTATTTTAAAAATTTAAAGAAGATTTTTAAAAGCGATCAATTAATCGCACAGCGTCGGTAAGGGTAATATCTCTCCCTAGCCCATTCTGCATCCTGCACAACTCGAAGTAGTTAATTACATTTACAATGTATCGTTGTAGAGCTATAGTGTCGAATGGTATTTTAATGTATAGAAAACTGAATGCACAGTAAAAGAAGGGAAACGGAAATTGGAAACATGTGTGAAAGGAAGAATTGGGTAAAAAAAAGAGAATAGGAGTGAAGAGAGGAACGAAGAGCATAACAAGAAATTGTCTCAATTTGCTGCATAAACTATGAGCAAAATTTTACAAATTATTTGAAATTTTATTAAACACTACATTTTTATAATCTCATCAATTTCTTGAACAGTGCAATATACCTATATTTTTTTCTAGGAATATTCTTTTGTTTACAGAAAGCCTGTTCTTTAATATTTATTCGTTACGAATAAGTGTTATTTAGTATGTACTAATATTGGATATCAGATTAGATATTATTTGTTCACAAATAATTAATTGGATTTTAACGATATAAGCAACGTTAAATCGCTGTAATCGTTCCTCTCCTTCATCGAAATTTCATTTATATAAACAAATTACACGGATAGGCACGATGGATGACACATGACGATTTGCATACAATAAAATTATTTATACAGAAGTAATGAAACGGCAAGATCAATGATCTCGCAAATATGCACATACATCAGGCCGATTCGTTCAAAATGATTCCCTCCTGCGAGAACGCTCTTATCGTAGAGGCAGTACTTGGCAGATATTTTACACAATTGGAAGTAGCATTGTGAGAGTAGAATTTTTCACATTATAGATTTTATACATGAATTTAAAACACATATTTCTTACAATTGTGTACTTTTCACCGCGACTTTTATTTTCGCAAAATACATTTCTGCGGATAGTCCGGATTCATGTACTATGGATTCAGGTAATATGTTTTCTTACGAATCATCGACGCAAATAGTAGTAGATCCCAGACAATCATGACAATGGCATTTCGAATTGTTTAACCTGATATACTTTTTTGTTGTATATGCTCAGAAAAACATAGACTTAATTAGAATTAGCGCGGTGAATTATTGTTAAATTGGGTAGGAACATTTTGTTTAGTACGATTTGTTTTAATATCCGTAATGTCTAATGATTTATCAAAAAAATTCAGTGTCTACCAGGAGTTTCGTAAAATCTTAATAAAAATCACAGTGTTTTGGATCTGTCTGCATTTATATTTTATTTGTAAATAGCGTTCAATTTTGGTTTTTAAATAATGTTGAAAATTGACGACTCTTGGTACGCATATTATTCTCCAATTAGATTAGTTTCTTGGCAACAGTAACAGCTGTACTAATATCAATATAATTGAGTGAATATTTTGGGTGTTACTTTGAATTAGTCACGAATCTGATTTTTATTATGTGAATTACTGATAGATGGTAATAGTACATCAGTTATTGATATCTTTCTCTATCTCAGAGTTGATTAGATCGTTTATTTCGAAAATTGTATAAACATAATATAGATACTAAAATTGCATAAAAGCAATCTTGATAACTTCATCAATTCTTGATATTGAAGAATCTAAGTTACACTATTTTCGAAATAAACACCTTGATTCACGACCCTGATTCTGTCCTACCTTGCAATCTAGATTTTGAAATTCTCAAATTATATAAACCCCGACATATTTACATATATGTTCATAAGCGATGCGAATCATACAGTCCCCTTCGTGTTATCACCTAGCGCAAATTATTTTACCCTCGTTTTTCGTCTCGTATTTAGTCTTTCACATCCAGCTAAAGCCCTTAGAGATCCTTATCTGATAATTTCTTTCAGATCAAAAAGCGAAACTACCGAAAGCGGCGAATCTGTGCACGAGGAAGCTGAGTCCACCATCTAAATTGAAAGAAAAAAAATTCAGAAAAAACCGTCCTTCCATAGAATAATTATCCTGTTGTGTGCCTTGTCACATTTTAAAGGAAACCATGCTAGAGAATCTGTTTTAGTACAATAAAAATACTTAATAAAGAAAAATAAATAAATCAGACTGTTTGCTACACAGAAATACGATGTACATATATTCGCTTTCGCGAGTTCTCGAGTCCTGGATTATACTTAAGGATGAATGACTCGCGATTTTTGTCCTTTCCTAATTTTTAGTGATTTTTAAACTGAAAGAAAGCAAAAATTTTTAATTGAGAATAATGAGAATAAAAATTAAGCAACAAATGCATTTATGAAATTTAATATAATTTCATCGTTTTCTCCATTTGATTTACCATTAATTAATTCATATATAAATGTATTTTATCACAAAATAGGATAATTGCTGAAAATGAGCTGAAATTAAACAAAGATTTACGTGGTTATTTCATCGAAGGACCAAAACTTTTTTTAATTGCATTAACGAGAAGAGAGAACATTTTTTAAATGACGAATTATTATGCAATATTGATTAGAACAAGATTAAATTTTCACATGCGTTGTGACGTAACACTGTATAACGTGGCGTTTTAAAGATAGCTCTCTCTTATGTCATGCATCACGTGACGTCTAACCACTGCGTTTTAGATAATGAAATATTTTGCAAGAATATGTCCTGTGTAATGAATTAAAAATAAAACAAATTATGTGGAATTTATTTTTATTTCAATTAAACTTTGCAATAATCGACAATAAGTATTAAGATAATAAAATATATGCACGGTTAATTCAATATTACGATTTTGATATAGAAGCAACCCTGTATATCGATTGTTCTATAATTATTTTGAATAAATTATTACTTCTTCGTTATGAAAAAATATTAGCCACAACAAAAAATATAGTTTTTTAAATTTGTTCTTAATTTTAAACTCAATAAAGTTAAAAAATACAATAATATTGTAATATAAAAAATAAAAAGAAAAATAATATAAATTTATTTAAATAAGGTATACTTTATGAGTCAGGAAATATATCGTAGATACAAGCAAGATACTGTAAATCTAGATAATAAAAAGCCATATTTTAGAATGTACTAGCAAAATAATGTAAAATGATTCTGTCACTTTGTTTCAATAAGCGTATACAGATATTTGCGCGGTAATTTTGAATAATCCCGAATACATGCGCGAATCGACATATATTAAATTATCAACATTTTACGTGTAAATAGACAAGCATCGAGGGGGACGTTTCCTTGTAGCAAAGTTAACACCTGCAAAGCCAGCAAAACAAGGAGCATCGTAGTACACCCAAGATAGATCACCGATGTGTCATGTCTAGCTGGTTTACCAGGTCAGTTATCACCCATCGTAGAACGTCATGGTATAATTAGCGTGCTGTGGTTTGACGTCATTGTTTCATATAAATACTGAATGCCCGATCCCGGCCACCATAAACTCGTGAGAGAGCTGTCTCGACGTGCTATTGCATTTTTAAATAAATGCTTTGCATTGAAACGTGTTACTTCCTCTTTTGCGTAATCTAATTTTGAGGGAAAACGATTATTTTTTTGCTAAACACACACATCGTCAATATAATTCGATACTTTCAAATACAGAATGGTAAGTATATTTTCCTCAAATTTAAACAAATCATTTTTCTTAAATATACGTATATAGTTTTTATTTTTATTACAAATCTAATGTCTTCTATGATTTATGAAAAAAATTAAAAAAAAAATTTTTTTATAAAAATAAAAAATTTAATTGATTTCGAAACTTATTTAAATTATGCATAAAAATTATTAGAAGCAAATCCGTTTTATTTTAACAAATACATTCATATATATACATATACTGGGAATATGCAGAGAACATCTACTAACTGTTAAGAATTTTTTTAAAATACCTATGTTTAATTTGAAATTTGGGGTAATATTTTTTCAGTATGAATTATTGATCTACAAATCTTTAGACATCCATCGATGCTGTGGACATAAAGACAATTTTTTTTTCTTTCTCAGATGACTGCTACATTCATCGTCTTCGCACTGCTGTTCGTCGCCTGTTCTTACGCATCACCTCTTAGAATGATGAGCATGTATGATTCTCCCATACTTGTTGTGCCGCTCGTTGTTCAAGAACTAGATGATCCGCAAGTTTTGATAAATAAGGAATCGATGTACGCATTAAATGACGGTTCTAAAGTTGCGAATAGTATCGCAACTCCCAACATTGAAAAACGAAGTATAGAGGAAGCAAATGATGATGATATTGAGACTGCAGCTGGTACCAATGTTCTTCGTCCTCTCTTCGTGTATCGGCAACAGGTTGCGTATCGACAACGTGCCAGGGATGCTGTCCGACAAGGTAGAGGTAGACGAATATAAACAAAAGAACCAAAAGCCGATTTGGAGATTTCAACAATTGCAATTAATTGTTATGTATCTCATTTTGGTATTATCGGGAGGATAATACATTCGAGATACTTGAGAACTTTCATATAAAGCCTCAATGGTCCTAAAGATCTTCAAAGTCCTAAAGAAGGATTGAAAGAAGATTGGGCAAGAAAAACTTCATGAAATTTAAATAAAGATACGCGAAGCTCAAAGAAAAATGGATAAATTATGGAAAAACTAAGATGGTTTTCCATTAAAATGATTCGATTAAACAAAATACGGACATCTATTTTGAAAAATAGTAAGCTATGATACGAACTTTTTTTAAACAAAACTGATATCTACAGCTCGCCAGGACTGTATGAGATAAAGCTTGCTGCTCGCAGATATTTATAGGTGCGCCGCGAGCATACAAGAATAAAAACTCAAGTTTATAAACAGCGGAGCGGAAGACTCGCTCCAATATGAAAATTTGGGGCGCAAATAAAACTGTTTTCTTGTCGACGGAGCTTACCGCTGAGATAAAAAAAATATGTGAAGTATAGAAAAAAATACAGAGAGTCGGTAACGGAAAGGAAGCTTTTGTATCGAAAAATGAGTAAACTTTAAAATATCAGCGAAGAGTATTGAACTTGTTAGTATAATTATGCTAAAAGGTTGTGGACGTTATTTCGATGGAGATTAACGGTACACATTAACGGGTGTGAACTAATCTTGCTGATTCAGAAGAGTCTTTCTTTTAACGATTAGCGGAACAACAAGAGCAAAAAATCAAGAAAGCATTTAGTTATTTTACGATCATATGATCTCTTATAAAAATCCTATAGATTTAAGTCGGATTAAAATTAAACATACAAGAGAGTGAGCTGATTAAAATAATAAACAGAAGAATTAGAGGAAGCGGCAGTATATACAATATTTACTTTATAATTTCTAATGTAATTAGAATTTTCTTTAATTATAAATCGATTGTTACTTAAAAATAGCATTAATAATTAAAAGCTATCGACCAAAGTTGTCTTACGCAAGCAAATAGGTTAATAATATTACTCGAATGGATACTCGAATGTACATATGAGAGTATTATTTATGATACGATTTCTTTGAGACTAAATGTTACATTACGTAATGAAATAAATATGTGTATGGCATTTTATAAATAAATGTAGAATGTTAATTATATGTTCATTTTACTTCTTATTCCTATCATCATTCATAAATACATAACATATAATAAATTAAAATAATAGATACATTTTTTATGTCTTAATATAATTCATACTTAATTATTTCTTGTAATACTAAAACTTATTGATACAATCTCAAAAGAAAATGTTCATTAAAATAATAAAATATAGAATTGAGAACACAGAAATTAATAAAATAATAAAATAATTTATTATTTAATTTTATTTTAAGATAGTGTAGCTTTGTTTTAAAAAATTTTAAATATAAGATTTAAAAAAATTAAACACCAGCTCAATTTAATTATAAATTATCAACTTTTATTGGCAAAAATGTCATTCTAATTAGAAAACTTTGATAAAATTATTTTAGGAGTAATTTCTCTCTTTTCGAGATTTACAATTTAGATTTTATCATTTTAATTATAAAAGTTTATAAGATTATTTCTTTACATTTACTATTAATACATATTTCTTTCTCTGTTTTCTCTATCAGGAATATTTGTCATCACTATTTTCTACTTACATAGCTATGCAAATTTAATTTCCTTTCAATGAAATGGAAAAGAAAAAACTCAGAAACTTTCATTTATTTTCCCGAAAATACAGGGTATCTCCAGTAATTACGATAAGGTTCCCTTCTGTCGTTCGCTCGATATCTTTGATTCGGAAACTCTCTTCGATAATACGGATATGCAGACGAATATCTATCTTCAGCCATGCTGAGATCACCCTCGTAGTTCAGATTCCGTTTCGATGGAAGAACACTTCTACTATCGTCATGGTTGTTAGACTTAACATCACTGGAGATCGATGCGAGATTTGAGTAGTCTACGTCGCCTTTTTCAGTTTGACGAGTTAGACGAGCCGGTATTAAACTAGGATCCAGTAGGATATCATGCGACGACAAATCTTCAGATGGTTCTTCTTTACGATCTGCATCATTTTCTTTATCCTCATTGTGTCTTAAATGTTCCATATCTTTAATATTGCTGCTTGAAAAGTCATCAGTTGAAATTGTGAATGCATTTGATGCGTTATTCAAATATAACGGATCCTTCGCGTGTTCTTCAACCTGGGTAGAGTTCTTCATGGGATTTTCAATGAAAGGATACTTACAATTAGTATTATTTTGTACATTCTGCTTCAGATCTACGTAATTTTTAACATCTCTTACGTCATGTACATCGTCCCATGAAGTTTCAATCATTGCTGACGATCCAGTGGACATTGATTCTGTCAGGATCGCGAGAGAATAGAAACTGAAGAGGATAACGCTCAAGCGTTCCATTTGAATCACGGATTTTCTGGATGGTACAAAGAGTACAGTTTCCAATTGCTAACTAATGGCTCAGAAAGTTGAAGCAAGTCTTTTATAGCTTGCTACTCAGGATTCATTGCTAAATTACTTGCTAAACACTATCGAGTCTCGATATCGTTAAGAGACCGCTAATCATAAGTACAATATTTTTTCGTGGTTGATCAAATAGTAGTTGATGTAATATTCAAATGTTCTTGTACGTTATATTATTTCATAACCGTTTCATAAATTTATGGAATGTGAGAAATTATATTTAAAACGATAAATATAATGAATATCCAATCTTTGACAATTTTCTACAATTTTAATTAAAGTTACTAAAATATAAGAAATAAAATACTAACACATATATATTAATCAAAATAAAAAATCAATATTTAATACAACATGAAAAAATATGAAAAATACAAGATTATAACTCATTTGAATTAATTATTATATGATTGACAATTATGTCTGTCTGTATGATCTTCATGATGCAGCATCCGTGCAACGAAGTTTACCGCGAGGTTGATACTCACGTTTATTAACAGAGAAATGATAATTCTTTCAGCATGTCATATAAAACCAGTATGATCCGTTATACCTTGACAGAGCTGGAAAATCTTTGGCGAAGCAGTGTCGTTGAAGCTACAGGAAGATTATTGCACAGTTTTATTATCAAAATGAAAAACGACTCATCGGTACGTTTTTAGATTAATTCATTTGAAAAGTCCACTTTTTATATAGCAATTAACACAATATATATAAATGTAAGAAGAATATACGCTAAATTTTGCGTCATCGACTGCAATCTATACAAATTTTTTATTTGAAAAAGATTATTTATACTTATAAAGTTAATAAGAAATATGAAATATAAAAAGTACATGAACGTATAATATTTATTAAATTAAAAAGTCCTTTAATCACTTTAATTATTGACTTGGAGTTGATAGTAGTATGATAAAATTTTTTTTAATGACAAATCAATATATGTATATGTGTGCATTAATAAAAAATTTAAATACATTTTTTTTAATAATTAAATTTATCGAATTAAAATCTCGTGAAAGTAAATTCTATTTTAAACTTTAATCTGTTTAAAGTATACTGCTTTTTAATTGCATTCAAATCAAAACGTAAGCTCGTATTTTTAAAATATCATTGATTGCATTTTATAGCTTGGAAGTATCATGTTTTTTGTGATCTTCGTATTATTCGTGTGCATATCGGATGCTAAACCTATTGATTATGAAGATGTTGCAAATTTGTTACCAACGGAACCTCAGACTACGAATGATACGTTGGCCGCCGTTGTGCGGGATCCGGTAGTGCAAGATGCTGTACAAAATATAGTTGGCAATGGATCTTTAGAAGGCTTGGTGATAAAGAAGAAAGTACTTGTTATGCCCGCCACTGAACCTACTAAGGTTTATTTATCATATTCTATATATTTTATATGTATATACAATTAATTATAAATATTACTCCAACATTTCTGTACATCTGCTCATAAAGAACACGGTATTCATTTGTATTTAAAAATACAAATGAATACTGCTGCTATTAATGATATACTTGTTAATTATTAGTATCTGACTAGTATCATTAGCTTTTATTAACAATAACAAACTAATTCATAGCATGATTCATGATTAATCATTTACATAACAGAAGTTTGGAAATGCTAATTAGTTATTAAAAAGAATTACATAATTTTGTTGTCGCAATTATCAATTGTTGCTTTATATTACACTGATTTATTTTTAGTATAAAGATAAATAACTGTTTTTAGGAAAATAAAAAAAAATTTAGCATATGTTTATAATATATTTAATTTTTCGAATTTATTACATTGTTATTTAAAAGTAAAATCTTTTTAAGGTGGTGTCACAGAGTGAGCAGGTTCTTATCGTTCCCATGACGGATTTAGAGGATGTACGGAAAAACATAACAGAGACTGTGAATGCAGAAACTGATGTAGATGATTTAATACCTACAGATGTTCAATTTTTTACTGAAAACGGCGAAAATGGATACATAAACTCGGTAAAATATGTAAAAATGCTATGTTGATATTGATATTCCATTATCGTAACATATCTTTTTTTATATCCCAATAACATACATGTTTAAGACGTCGTAGGCTGATATTTCGTTCTTATATATAAGATCGTCTTAAATACAGTCTTAAGATATCATAAATCAATCAGAACTATTAGCATCTTATTACAAGACAGGTTTGAAATAAAAACGGGTTACGAATACTGGCCATAAAGACCGTCTTATAAACATGCGTGTTGCCTGGGAACTATATATAAATTAATTCAAAGTTATAAGATGGCTTTAATAAATAAACAAATTTTAAAAGTACATACAGCCACGACACTCGATATTATTAGTGAAAGTCATTTATTAATCCTGACATTAAAAATATATGTAATCTAAACGTTATTAATTGCGTTACTGTTCGTTTGCTAGCACAGGTATGTTTAATTGTTGTTGATGTAAAGTTCAAACTAATATTTTTGTAAAAAATTTTTGTAATTTCTGACTCAAATTAATTTTAATATAGTAATTGGTAATATTGCGTATGCATAACATTCGGGAAAAAATTATCACACAAGGATATCCATTTAATACATGGAGAGAATTTTGTTTTAAAATTTACCCCGAAAATATGGTAGTTGTGATACAATACAATATTTTAAAGATTTTTACAATGCATTTCAGTAAAATTAATCAAACTTATTTTATACTTTATTGAAGTTTTATTAATGAATGAGAGAGATTTATATTAAAATTCTTGAAAATACATTGTTGTCTCACGACTATCATATTTTCAAGATAAACTCTAAGAAAAAATTCTCTCCGTGTACAATAAGGACAGCCTTATCTTAACCAAAGGAATTTTATGGACACAGTAGAGTGATTTGTTCGAAATCGATATGGAACATTCGCCATCATTTTAACGGAAGAAGTGAAGACAGGTTTAAACTATTGTAACACCAGCGCTAATTAGAATATCGGGAAATAATTTTTTTACTGATGATGGTCAGAAAATCTGACCGAAACGTTTAGATTATATATTTTTAATATCAGAATTAATAAATGACTTTCACTAATAATATCGAGTGTCGTGTCTGTACTTTTAAAATTTGCAGGGTTGGCAAACGTTACTTTTCAGTTACTTTGTCATTACTCTTTATAGTAAATAATTTGATGAAGATGTTGCAATTTTTTATGACGGTAATGCTAACTAACTAAACACTAAGGTTGTACTAAAGTTAGAAAAGTCACATTGAAAAGTAACTTGTCACTATTATGCGTTACACCGAAAAAATTATAAGTATAACGAGTAACGCGTAACGTTATTCATTACTAAAAAGTAACGCGTTACAAATTAGGAGTTATTTTTTTCAGTAATGACTTTTTCAATCCATTACAAGTAACGATTGACTTTTCTAACTCTGATGTTAGCATCATAAAAAATTCACAATGTTATTATCAAATCGTTATTATAACAAGGTAATGATCAACAAAATTACGGCGTTACAAGTAACGCGTTACTTGCCAACCTTGAAAATTTGTGTATATAAATGATCGACATTTGTCCTGATGTATATCAACCGTCGATGTTCTATGTAACTTATAAAAAAATTATTAAAGAACATGTGGTGGATTGACGTAATGTTATCAAGCATATGATCTTCGAGGAAAGTAAAGATCTTTCGTCTTATGTATTACAGCACGATGATTTATACGAAGCATCAACCGAAATATCTGAAAGTACGCAGAAGCCGTTCCTTATCGATAACATTCCACAAGAAATTCCATATCTCGTGCCAAACCCGAGTCAGGAAATAGTGCCCTCGGAACATTCACCACTCACAATATCGATACCAATCATTGCATTCCTTGAACCCGCAAAAATTTCTGATGATAAAATTAATGTGCCAATCGCGACAGTATTACCAACGCAAGATGAAATCTTAAACAGTCAATTGGAGAACAACCGTGACGAAGTTCAACGGAATGTTCAAAATTACGTCGATGAAAGCTCGTGGAGCGTGGATCCTAATAATTGGCGACCTGGTCTATCCTCTTCGAAGGTAAATCCATTTCTCACAATATTTAAAATAATTTCTTTAAGTTCTTTATTTTTTAGGAACTATGAAATTTTGATGGACAATTGCTTAAAACGTAATTATAAAGAAACTTCATTACTTCAATTATTATGATTAAATTTACATAACGTTACATTATATGTACGTTACTAGATATTAGAAAATAATGCTACAGAAAAAATTTAAATCTAAAATTAAACTATAAAAACATTAGTATACTCGTATTTTATAGATAATATTTCAAAATTGCAATAAATTATAATCGTTACGATCAATACAATTATAAGTAATTAAATTAAAGTTAGTTACAAATTTTGCGTTTAAAGATATAAAAATGAATATATTCAGAGGAAGATTAAAAAATGTTTCTTTATCATAGGAAGTATCACCTTTACTGTACGAACCAAGTATAAAACAGACCAAGTACACGAATGATATTAATTCCGAAAATTTGTTGCCTACCACAATGCCTCATGTTGATATTATAACACCACTTTTTTGGACTTCGGATGCGGACATTAACTATCCCAAGGATCCTCACGATATGGAAGTCGCCGCAGATATTGTTTTTAGACCGCTCTTATCCGAGACGAAATTATCGATATAGACCCTAATATTCCAATGATTATTATTAGTATTTTAACAGTAGTGAACGTTCTCATTATTATTATAATAATTTATAAAGCGTAAATAATTACCTTTCATAATTGTCAAGTTAAACTACATACGTTAATTTAAATTATATAAAAATATAATTTACTAAATTTATTGTTTATTGCGATTTTTACATTTTTAACTCGATTTTTAAGTCTATAAATTTTTAAGTCTTTAAATGATAAAATGGACTAGACTAATGTTTGAGTTAATAAATATTTATTAATAAAATATCGATATAATTGTAACTGAGCAATTATGAAATGGAAAATAAAAAATAAATTAAGATAAATTATATTTACAAATTACTTAGTTTTGCTTTGCCCCCGTCCTTTAATCCCGTTCTTTCTTCCAAATATCTATATGCTATACTATATGATATTTAAATGAGCAATCGCAATAATTATCTGTTATTATCGTTTTTAATTAACACGCAACTCAGTTATGCGTCATAGTCAGAGTTAAACTTGACACACTCGAAGAATTATTCCTTGTTTTTTATTTAATAAAACACGTTTTTTCACATTACGTATGGATTCCTCAAAATAGAATGTGTGTATATGTTAAATGGTCGCGAATTTAAACCTCTAAAAAAGGAAGCTTTGGAATTAATTTAACATTTACTAGATCGTATCTTGAGATATATAGCTGCATATTTAGAGAGTGTTTATCAGAGCGTCTGATATAAATGAAACGTGTGTCAGTATACGTATATTCTAAAGCGGAACATAAAATCTGTGTAAAATAAATATGCCGTTTTAAAAAATATATAAATTCGAGGATGCAGATTAATATCTTTCTACTGTTTTCATGAGAAAAACGAATAAAATCGATACTTCTTTCAAAAGTAGCACTGTATATATTGCTGTATATATTGCAATACTTAAAAAGTAGGGTAATTAGTGTGCATAATTATATTTGAATCTTATTACCTGACAGAAATGAAGAAAGTAGTAATCTATATTATTTTTCAACGATTGCTTAAAAAAATATTTAACTCCTTAAACGATGACTTGTATGATTGATTATAATTGTTGCAACTAATTTTGCAATAAATAAAGCATTGCTTCATGATAATACCGAATTATTATGTTTCACTATTATAAAAATTATTATTATATATTTCTTATTAAAATAATATCTATATTTTATTATAACAACTCTATTAAAGTAGAATTTTAATATTTATATATTATCAATATTTCTTTAATGGCCCATTTAATATTAAATGCATAACATATTAAAGAATAATGTTTGTAACATAGGTACAGTTCCTAATATTAGATGACAATAAAATTGTGAACGTCAAGGTCTCATTGGCAAATCGTTTGAACGATTATTGGCGTACTTACTAGAAATACGGTAGAATTACTGCAGTCTGTAGTAAACGTGTCATTGTTAATGCCCTCGGGGCGAATAGTTAGTCACTCACTCCTTCATCTATTCATTCATGCGACGTAAGACAGTGATTGTCTAATTTCTCGTGATGTCCTTAGACTTCTTAATTAGAGTAATAAATGTGTACCTCGTAAATCATTCAATAATAATTTTAATTAAAATTTAAATATAAAACAACATATTATTTATATAGGTATCGATAGTAAAAGGTACAAAATAAATTTTATTATTTTTGTTCTTTATATTAGAATTACTTTTAAATGAGAAACACTGTCACCATCACTGGAAGAGTGGGAAAACCACTTGCATATGCAACACGTGCGAATCGTACGTACAAATGTTTAGCGTTCAATGAATAAGCGTTTAACACTAGCAGAATTCATTGTGCATTACAAGAAAATGCCTAATCCTTAGTTTACATTAAAGTCGGTAGTTTTGGTATCTGTATCATCGTAAAAACCAAGTTTCATAATAAACTAAAAAAATGTCTTCAGTTTCCAATTGTTAAATTTCTAATTTTTTGTTAAAATAATACAAAAGTTATGTGAACGTAAGCTTAATATATAATAGTATAAGTACTACTTTATTATAGAATTATTTTTTATTATTTATCTCGCTTATATTACAATGTACAACTTAAATCCATACAACTTTTCCAAAAAATTCAATTTGAGATATAAAGTGAATAATAAATTATAATAAGAAGTTATTATAAGTTATAGGTTATAATAATAAATTATAGTAGTAGTAATGGTATGTTCAAAAATTCTGCATCTGTATAAATTTCGTAAAATTCACAACATCCTGAAAGTATTATTTCGCAGATATAGTCGAAAGTTTGCTTCCCTTTCCCTTCCCCTGACATCTTTTTTCTATCGAGGACTTTCACCGATCTTGGGTAGCAAAAGAAACACTATGAATTTTCGAGTCTCTTCATCCGTTTGCGGTTCGTTTATGAAGATGATTCACTGTAGACTCACGCAGTGCAGTGGCGGGATTTTTACCAGGAACAAGACTGCTCTTGCTTTACAACGAATCTGCATATCACAGACTCCTGTGTGAAACTAACTTAATTGCGTTCTTCGAGATCGCAGCCGGTTTAGGTATATAACCGTTGTGCGGTCAATCTTTCCCCTCAAACGCTGCCTAAGAGTCCGAGCAAGAACTGGAGAGCGAGCTGCAATCAAGACATTCGCGACAGGAAGAGAGGAAGTATCACTGTACAATGAGATTGACGTTGACGGTAAGGATCAGGAATGATATAATTTATCGAATAATTAATCTAATTTTTCAAATTCTACCTTTTCTTCCATATGAAAAACAATTTTTTTGATTGGACATTATATTTAAAATATTTTATAGTTTTAAATATAATATATCAAGTTGAAATTATTGCTGTTTCCTTCTTTACCGCTTAATTTAACATAATATAATTGAGTATAAATTATGTTAAAATGATAAAATGAATATTAAAAATGTAATAAAATATACAAAATTATAATAACCAATTTTATATAACTCTTTAAAAAGTAACTATTATTTAAAAATATGACTGTAATGCTGTATTAATTATTTCATCAAAAATATAACAAATTTGTCTAATTATAACAATCGATTTAATTAAATATAGTAATTAGATAAAATAATAAATAGGTAATAAAAAATATTAACGTAATAATAAAATAAAAAATAATATTAATTTCATTATCTTCCGACAATATTTCGTTTTTGTTTTAATTGCTTCTATTAAGCATTTTAAATTAAGCATTTTTTAAATTAAAGTTTAATTTTAATTTCTTGTTTGTTTGCGCATAAAGTTTATTTATTTGTTTTGATTCATGATGATGAGAGATGTCATATTGCGAAATGTCTTCATCAATCACTAAAAATAGAAGTCGTAAAAATGTAATTAATGAAATTCTATTTTATTGTCTTCTCTCTCTCTCATTAGTAGATACTAAGACATAAAATAAACAGGAAAATTATCATTGAATCAAAATTGATTTTCTATAAACTCACAGAAGTCATCAAGAAAAGAATGACATTTTTTATTCCAATTATCTAAATGGCATTAGAGTATATTCGCTTAAGGAAATATTTCATTTTCCGTGTTTTTATTAAGACGTGATTAAAGTTATCGTGTCAAACCGCAGAAGATAACATTTATATGTTCCGTCATGTAGTAAAGACTATGTCAACTTCGAGAGAATTTAAAAAGACCTGATTTTTTAATTTAACATGTACGTATATCTTTTTACGTACACATTTATTAATATCAACACTTTTCATCTATTCTCTTTTCTTAAATAAAATAAAAAGATATTTTTATTGATACGATATTGTAATCTGCATTTAAAAATAGAAATAATATAAAAATTAACATCTTCATAAATAGAAAAGCAAAATATATAAATATTAATCTATTTTAATAATTCAAAGCGATTAAGAGACGAGCGAATAAGATATTTAAATAAGCAGATCCTTTTTAACATTTAATAAAATAGCAAATATAACATAATATAAATACGTTTCGGCTCACAAAGTCTTCATCGGTTATAATAACATAAAAATTAAAACTTACAATCTTAAATCTTACATCTAACTATAAAGTAACAATGAGAGATAAGTTGGTTCTTTCCGTATATGATGTGGTAATTAAAGATGCAGGGATACACCATGTCCAACAACAAAATATAAGTAGTTAGCATCAAAATGTAAAGTCCAATAACAAATTCGTTTGACAGCGAGAATTAAGTTAAGTCCTATGTAAATTGTAAGGTCAATATTGTCTAGACAGTTAAATTTAAGTCACTAAAAATCAGGAAATGGAAAGTTACTTTTTGTAACAAGTTATAGGTACTCGTAACCAAGTAGAAAAAGTAAAAAGTTACCGTTACTTATAGTTACCAATTTTTAAAAGTACAGTTACTGTTACTTGAGGAAGTAACTTTTCGTTACTTTTCCGTTACTTTTTTAAAATCGACAACCACCAATCACAGCGGACGGATGCCTAGGAGCTTATTTTTAGTTTCAAGCACTAAGTGACTTGTGTCCAATCGAACCATGTCCAATCGTGTGCAAAGTAACGATAAAAATAACTGTAAAATTCGTTACCGTTATAAAAAAATGTAACTACGTTACCGTTACAGTTATCAAAAAAAGTAATGCAGTTATATTTTATTGTTGGACACAGTTATGCCTGCTCTAATTACTACATCACATGCGTAAAGAAAATTCTATCTGGTTACCGACTTGTCTCTCATTGTCACTTTATAATTAGATGTAAGATTTAAGATTGTAAGTTTTAATTTTTATGTTATTATAACTGATAAAGACTCTGTGAGTCGAAACGTATTTATATTCTATTATATTTGCTATTTCATTAAATAGTTAAAAAGGATCTGCTTATTTAAATATCTTATTTGCTCGCTCTTGGTTGTTTTAAATTATGGATATATTGCTTTACAAACAAACAAGCGTTATCTGCTTATATAAATATTATTATTTATTAATCTATTTTTCAGCTCTTTTTATTGACTATCTCGCTAAGCTTAAGCAATGCGAGAAGTCACCACCACACAAGCGTATTAAATTCCGATCGATCAATCAATCAACCAGATTACATACAATCGGACAAATTCTTAGATCACGAAAAAGATATCAAGCGGGTGCAAATCTACAATCAAATTGGATTGGATGGTAAAGTACGAAGAATTCATTTGGATTCTAATGAAGAAGATAAACCAGGCATTCGTGCATATGGTCTACCGAAAAAGCATTTACAAGATAACGGTATTATTGAGAGATTGCAGCTTGGAGAAGATCGCATAGATAGCAGCTTAAAAAGTGGTCGATTGGTAAATATTATGTTTAATCAATTAATGTAATATATTCCTAAATTCATGACTTGAATTTTTTTTTAATTTTCATCTTAATCTTATATCGGGACTTGAAATATAAATTTATATAAGTTAATATAAGATACATATTATATTGAAGAATTATATTAATAAATTATAATGATTAAAAAATATTTCTATAATTATATAATTTAACATATTATATCACAACAATATATTGTTGCAATTATATTATATTACACTACGTTATTGATTTAAATCATAAGATAAGATATGTTTACAAAAATTATAAAACAATATATCTCATATCTACGTAATAATTGTAAATGTATACAATGAAGGATGAATCTTTTATAGGTGGAAGCTTATGGAATACCGAAGAATAAAATGGAGACCAACGGCTTTATAGAAAGATTGTCATTGTCAAGCACAGATCACCAAGCTGCTAAATTAGACTCAAGAAATGAAAATGTTAGAATAAGGAGATCTATTCGTACGGGATCCGAGAACAAGGTCGAAAAGAAGGTTGTTAGCGAAGCAGAAGATATGCAGGCACAAGATTCTAAGGTTTTTAGACCGCTTTTCGTCCATAGACAGCAAGTAGCTGAAGACGGAAGCACGCGAGGAATGTATTACATAGAAATCACAGACATTTATATACGACGCATCAACCTTGCTATCATCATCGAGTGACCAATTGATTTTATTATAAGAATAATATGAATATATATTCTTTATTCTACAGAAATTAACTAATTATATTTAATTTAGTAACTATATTTAGACAGAAATCTTACTCTTTTAGATTTGTTAAAATTATTTTTATAAATCTTTTAGACGTTTAACCCTTTACAGTAAAACTTTATCTTTACAAAAAATTCTGTTTCATTAAATATATGAAATCTACAAAAAATCTACAGCTCTATAATTTCATATTTTGTTGAGTTTTCGTATTATCGATGATGCTTAAATAATTGCATTAAAGTATAAATGTAGTGATAACTTATTATACATTACTAAAGGAGTAAGATTGTGTAAGTATTTGAAATTATAAATTTGATAAGTACTATTTTGCGTTTATGCAAGTTAAAATCTGCATTATCTTATGCTTTATGCACGATGCCAAAAAGTATTATACAAATTAATATTTTAATTTTAGATGATAATATTCTGACTTACGTCTCTAAATTAGTTCGTATATTCTAAACAAAATCGTTAATAGACTTACGTACTAAATGTAATTGCTATTAAATAAATGAAATATAAATTTGATAACGTTTTCTTATTTATCTTTATTATATAATAACTTGAAAATTATTAAATAAATATTTTATATTTAATTATAATAAAGATAGGTTGTATGAACTTGCTCAAAAAGATCAATTAAAGAGAGATCCTGCAGATATAAAGCATTCAGAAATGGGGGAAATTTTTTTGGGAAAAATTGTATCGTTCCGATAAATTTTAAAGGTATACATTTACATAGATATATATTTTATACACCTTTAATAGTTAAGTACAAACTTTTCGAAAGATATTATTAACATTTGCCCGCCGAGTCATATGCTATATCGCATAAGGTGTTTCGCGAGATCATAATTTGCCGTTGACATTGTAGCCTATCCAAACGATCTAAAACAAAATAAATAAGGTATATTATCATATTTGATTAGTCTTTTATGTAAACCTCGCTCCGAGTAAAAAATTACAAAATTTTTTAAAGTAAAATTTATTTGGAAAAAAAAAGATTAGACTTTTTTCATCATTTTTTCGATGCGTTTTTTAATAAAACTAAATTAGGCTTTATGTCATTATTATTTTATGTTTTCAGAGATTTTTAATTATATTTACTTACAATGTATAATATAATGAATTTGGTTTGATTTTTTGTAATAAAAATTAATTTTTCACAAGCTTCTTCCCACTTCAATATTAATGCTGTCTTGTTTGAGAAGAAATAAAAATGTGTATTTCTAAATTCTTCTTTCCGATGATCATTTTTACATGTTTTTATTTGGCAAATACTCATTTTGGTCTCTCGAGCTGTTACTTCAAAATTACCGCGGTGCAAATGTTTGAATAGTTAAATGATTAAAATTACAAATTGAATTTTATTATTTATTTATTTAAAATAACATAATTTTATTCCTCTCGAAACGTAAAAATTTGACTTATTGATAAAAAAGTATTATTGATAAAATAATTTAGATTAAACAATAAAATAGAATTTCAGATAAGGCTATTTAGATAAGGCTATTTAGATAAGGCTATTACGATAAGGGTCGTAATATCTATTTTTTGAATAAGATTTTACTCTTTATGTTGAATTAGTATCCTATAATAAGTAAAATTAATTTGGAATGTAAGAAGCAGAATGTTTCGGTATAAATTTATATTATAAAAAATTAAATATTTCGTGTAATATAAAGTTTATATAAAATTATAAAGAGAGGAATAAAGTTATAACAAACTAATCGCTTATTGTATCACAATTGAAATATCTAGTGAATTCAAAATTCTTTGCTTATTTAGTACCTACAATCTTTATTGTCCGTGACGGCCGTGACCTATAAAAAAGTCATGGTTACAAGAGTAACGGGGTTAATTTCGTTACTCGTTACTGAAGAAGATGTAATGTTCGTTACTTTTTCGTTACTAATAAAAAAAAAATAACATCGTTATCAAATCGTTACCCCCAAAAAGTAACGAAAATGTAACGTCGTTACAAATAACACGTTACTTCTCAACCTTCGACTGCAAAAGTTCAACTAAAAAGAACAGGTCTCATATTCTATGGATCGATCGCGCAATAATGTCATGCACTTTTTGATACATCTTTCTTATACATCTTTCGAATATATATTTACAAATTTTTAAATTTCTCGGTATCGAGTTATTATAATTTTTCTTGCTCTACTTTATCGCCACTTGTGCAATGATACTCGTGATAGTACTTTATGAATACTCACGATATACGATTATTAGCTTGCACGATTAACTATTCATGAACAATCATATATTACACGTAAAAAAATATTTTGCTGTATCCAGCTAGAATTATAGTTGTTTTTTGTATCTGATAGAAAATTATACATCATACGCATAGAATTTATAGCACAAATCTAAATTCTATCTCTGTCGTCTATATGATTAGATGCAATACATATCCAATATCGCAGTATCTGCTAGAAATTTATTTATTCCAGCTATTTTTCGTACTTAGATAATTTTCGCTGTAACTGCAAGATCTTTTTAGTGTACGGAATTAATAGATATTTCGTATGATTCAATCATTTGGAATCAAAACGCGATAGAAAGACAGGATTTATTATTATTTCGCGAAAATTAGGGACGATAATTACTTTTATTTAACAAAAAGTTTTTGCTTGAGTATAACTCTCGATTATACTTTGAACGGTAACACACGAGTCATAAAAAAGTAACGTTAATATAAATAGCAAATAACGCAAAATTCATGCGATTCTTATTTTCATAAAATATAGTTTGTATAATTAATAATTTAATTAATTTTTCGTTTTCGTGCACCTTTTATGATAATATCTTCTATCTCACAGGTATGGCCTTGACGTGGTGGGAGGGCTCAGTACTCCGAGAGTACATATACGAAAAGAACGATTTTTCTAAAGTATTTTAATCAGCGCACAATATTTAAAAAATATTTTTTAAATATTTATTTAATATATTTACATTAAATAAACATTTTAAAAACATTTAAAAAATATTGTGTGCTGATTGGAATCTAAACACACATTTTCGAATTTATCTGAATGATATATCTAGTTAAATTTTTAGATAGTTGAATAAAATCGTTTTCTTCATGTAAAAATCCCAACGACGGGGAAGCTAACATACTCTCATCGATTTAACTGAAAGTGAACGAATCGCAGCTGGTTCGGGAGTGTTATTGAAGTTACCGGACTAATGGACTTTTCACAAAACCCATTCGATGGAAATTTATTTCGACAATGGAATCATATTTTCGATGTTTTGACAGTAAGCAGAATTCTCATTGAGACGTTACTGCATAAAGTGGCCACTCTATGGTCACTGCACTCTCACGTCAAGTGCTCCGGGCACGAGATGATGCCGGCCGCATAATGTCATGCACTCCGCAATGATGTAGTGTTCGCACGGTTTTGCAACTACTGTTGCTGTCGGCTGATTGAGGATACGCTCTGTCTGTCGGCAAACGGTTCGGCCTTTAGCGATAAGAATTCGATCGATTGACCCGGATTTGTGGTGACCTGGATCGCCCAAAAAGAAACTGCATTACTCTGATCAGGGCACTCATTTCTCTGTCTTTATCTATATACCAGCGTCTTAATCGCATTTATTCTTGATCTGAGCCTAGCTATTAGTTTTGTTCGTGACGAGCAGTTGAATTGCCTTTTCTAGATTGTCTAGATTGTTAGACTCAGCAATGGATACTAACTTTTCTCTTATTAGAGGCGCTCGCCACACGTCTACCACACAGCCATAATACAAATTGATTTTCCATGAGCTTCTTCTTATTTTAATATTAACGCTTTCTTTTTTGAAGTGATAAAAATACATATTTCTAGATTCTTCTTTTTGATGATCATTTTTATATGTTTTTATTTGGCTAGTACATATTCATTTTGGTCTCTCGAGCTGTCATTTCAAAATTACCGAGGCACAAATGTTTAAATGGCCGCATTTGGAATCTGCGCAGAATCGTATGAAATTTGTCTCAAGAACAAGCACACCTGAGTTTCTTCCATCATGGTTTAACCATTAATGACAAGTTTATTAATTGACAGCTGCAGTGTACTAAATAAAATTGCATATATAAATTGCACGTGTTATAATTTTCGTTTAATAATACACTTAATACTATTCGTTTCGTTTCCAAATATACAACAGATAAAAATTAATCATGCTATTTTAGAAAAAGATACATTGCAAAATGCTTTAAAATAATTACGCCAATATTTCGATTATTCATTGACAGTATAGGCTAGATTCCAAATCTATTTGTATGAATTAAAAGAACGATTGCATTAAACTTAAAAATATACAATAGAAGATAATTTATTTAAGAAATGTAAAAAATTAAGACATTAATAATCACGTAAGTAAAATATTTCTTTAATTTGTTAATTATTTATTTAATTATGTATTAACCTTCTTACCATATTTTTATGTATGTATATATATATATATATAAAGTATAAATATAAATGTAACTTATATTCATTAAACTTAAATCTTAAGAATTTATTTTATCTAAAATATATAACTAACTTATATATATATATATATATACATTTTATCTATATATCAGCATGTATACAAGAATATGGACTGTGATTGAACTAAACAAAATTATTTCTATAACTATCATACACGTACTTGACTTATTATTGTTTCTTATATTATTGCCGTTCATGATGTGGGAATGGATTTCTGAAAGGCCATATATAATAACGATTTTGAGAGCGATCATCGAGGTAATGTTTAAAAATTATTTAATATCTTGATTATTAAAAAAGGATTAAATATTCAATATAATTTTTACATTTTTTAAAATTCTTTCAATATTTCTGTCTATTACTTATATATATATTTTTTTTTTTCAATTCATTTAAAATTTGTTATATCTTTTTCGCAGGTCATTTTAGAGTTGATCATGTGGATTATCTTTGCTGGTGTATCAATACTTACTACTCTGATTTTTGTATTTGATGATGTATATTGCAGTAAAACATATTGTGATAATCGGCAAAAATATTTACATGTTGCGCAATATGATAATAATGATAAAAATTCTCATATTGTAAAGTCTCCAAATTAAAAAAAAAAAGAAAAACTTTAAAATACATAAATAAAATTCAAAAACTGTTTCAAATTTTAATTAAAAATAAAGATTTTTATTTATAGCCTTCTTCCTGGATCTCGTATCATTGTTTTCAATAATTAATTTGCACTTGTCTTGTTGTTATAAAACAGAGATGTCTGAATAATAACAAAAAAATTATATAACAGTGCCAAGTCATGTTTGCTGGGTAGGATATCTTTCTGATAAAACGTGCTACATGGAAGACTAGAAAATAATTATGCTGTTTGAATTCCAAACTAGTGATATTATCAAATTTTACTATAATAAGAATAAAACAAAATTTTTATAGCAGAAATATTTTTACATGTTATTAAATTATAGAATACTTCAGTTAGAGCAATTACATCGATCGCGATTATAGTGAACATTATGGCCGCAGTCATATAGGGTCACTAATAGTTAGGTTATTAATCAGATTTGCATGGCAAAAAACATTAGTGAGTGAATGAATTTAGTGAACGACTTTTTAGCAGCGTGTTTCAGCCATAAGATCACAGCATAAATTTTTGCGTAAGACTGCATAATACATAAGGCTAAGGCCCTGCGCACAATGGAAGAAATATTAGGAACAGGAATAGATATTAAGATTTCAACCTATCAGAAACCGTGTATTTCGGTGTAATTGGTATCTGATAGATTAAAATCTTAATATTTATTGTTAGATAACCTGTTCCTAATATTTCCTCTATTGTGCGCAGGGCCTAAGGTATAAGAAAATCAACCAATTAGAGTCCTTCATTTCATACTCTGATTGGTTGAGTCTCTTATGTCTTATGCCTTATACGTTATATAGCATTATACAAAAGTCTGTGCTGCGACCCATAATCGACAAGAAGTAGACTCGACGCGATGTACTCGCTTTGATAATCTACGTGCCCCACTCACTTGTAGCGAGTACGAGGCGGGAGTTCAGCGAATCATTATATCACATAGCGCGCTGTATAGTCTCAATAAAACTTCCTACGAGGTCATACGTGAAAACAGTCGAGTCACGATAAGCAATTTCCTTTAACGTACTTTAAATCGAATACTGGTCGAGTCATTATTTCTTTCTATTGCGAGGTTTTTTTTCATAACGTTTTTTTTCTTGTTTGTAATACTTGAGGTAGAATTGTTATACAGCACATATTAATCGATACCTGTTGGTGCAAGCAGCCGCGATTCAGTCAACAATCGAGTCGAGTGTGAATGCGTGAATGCGTGAATAAATCAAGGTGGAATTTTCGAATTTGCTGGAAAAAAGTGAACTATCATGAGATACGTCGCGGCGCTCGATATTGGTACTACTACAATACAGTTTCACATCCTAAATGAGAAGGCAGTTACAGTAGCTTCTTCGACGGAGAAGGTTTGTTGTGATTAATTTCCTATATAAACTCGAATGGTGAATTATAAACATGAATTGGAATTTATATTTGAACATAGACTTTAAATAAAACACAAATAACAGTCAAGGGCTAATGAGCCAAGCTGGATGTTTTTGCTAATAAGAAATTTAATGTCTATAGTTTAAAAATATTTAAACAAACGTTTCGACCTTATAATAATAAATCATCTTCAATGTTACATTAATTTAAAATTAAAATAAAACGAAAACCGAAACAAAAACGAATAATTATAATTCCAAATTAAATTTTTTTTTTTATAAAACTACATATTCATACACACGCAATAACATACTTTATAAATTTGATTCCATACGGATAGCGATCGCACTCCTCGTTATTAGATCGTCCGCGCTTCTTATGAATTTGTATCACAATGCGGTAGTTAACGTCGTGTACATTTTTAAATTGGATTATCTCCCAATAGAATTTAAATGTTCTTTATAAGTAAACTAAAATTAAAGATTATAATAATGTACAAAATTTGTTAATCCCACGAGATTAAAAAACATAAGAAAATATCACTAAAAAATCCGATATCACATTTATCATTGTTGCTCATAATTGTTCTATATGATATACAATTGTTCTATATGATTACATTTTGTAAAATACTGTATTTTACATAAACGAAAATGAGTAAAAGCTATATTTCAATAACGTTGATAATAAAACTGATAAATTGGAATTAGTACCAATTCAATCATTTTTAATTTTATGCTTATCAGTAATTCACCAATGAATTAAAAAACGAGCAAACGTAATTCGTTTTTATGTTAATCTCACACATACGTTGAATAATAAAAAGTTACACTCGCATTTACATTTTTCTCTTAACTATGAATCAATGGGAATGCTTTTTGCAATGTTTGTAAAGAATTTTGTAAAGGAGTTGTGAAGGATTTTACGCATAACATCAACGTAAATAATAACAGAATTCATTTTCTGTCAGAGTAAAAAAGAGCAATTATTTCTGTAATTTTTAAGCGGTACAGTTTTGTTACATTTATTTCCAAATCACGAAACGATAATATTCCATGCCAAATGTAAATGGATCTATGAAAAATACACGCGTATATCCCGTCGGGGAAAAGATATGTACTTTTAGAGTGAACTGATTACAGTTTCTTGAGAAGAGAGAGCGTGCAAATGTTATTCAGACCGGTTACACACATTCAAGCAAACTTATCAAGTATGCTTGTGCAAATTGCATGAACATGTAGTGCCTTGCGATAACTGTACAATTCTGTCTTCTACACGTTTCAATAAATTTGTAGAAGCATGCTTATATAAGCATATATTCTCGTCAGCAAAAAAATTGCAGCACACATTTTAAATTTCGAAACTCACAATCAGCCTTACTTATAGAACAATTGAACGTAAAGGATTATTTATATTGGTCGTAATGTGTTAATTTGTGCTATAATTTGTAAGAATTGACTAATTACAGTCGAATGTGAAAAGAATAATTGACTATGGCTGATATATTGATCATTATTGGGCATTTAATATACGCTTTTACATTTAACTTAGCTAATTTTATGTACAGCAGTTTTTGATATACACTAATCCAGTTAATGCAAGAGATCAAATTTGTTATTGTGACTAAACGCATTAATTAAGCTGTAATTAAGATCTGTTTGCATTGTTCGAGAAATCTCCTAAAATTTTTATATTTAAAATGAAATAAATATATATTCAGGCGTTGAAGAAAGAGATAGCGAAGATGCTAAATATAAAAAGTGCGCGGACAGATGTTCTGATTGGACTTTAAGCGTACTACACATATGCACACTCCGATTTATTGTGCAAGTTACTTGCACAAGCATATCGAACGAATTTTCATATATGTTCACGTCATTTGTGCAGTCAAAATAACAGTGCAGTTTTCTGACACACATGTTCAAGTAAATTTGCTCGACAAGTTACTTGAACGTGTATAACCGGCCTAACAGGTACAGAACAAATGAAAGTAGAAAAAAAATTGAATGCTAACATAGAATGCCTTCAAGGTCACAAAGTGCACAGCGGGTAATTGTGCGCATCCTGGTTTGATATTTTTCCAATGAATGAAGACATCACTGTGGTGAAATTTTTACGCAGGAGATCGTCCTCTTAAAATATAACTACAAAAGATACGACATAAATATGTTGCTAATCAGAGAAATACAAAAAAGTGAAATCACATCTTTTCTTGTTATTTTAGCAGTCAGAAAATAAGATGGTAAGTTGGTATTTTTTTTTCTAATTTGTTTGATTAAAGTTGCATACGTTATTAAAGTATGTTATTATGTGCATTTTTTTGAGCTGTTATTTATTAAGTTTGGTTAAGAAATGTTGAAGTAATCGTATTTCATATCGAACCAGGTCGCGGCGGGCAACTGTGCGCAAGCAAGTTTTGAAGTGCGCACAATTACCCATCTTCGATATACTATATGACTAGCAATAATTTTTTCGTTTCTTCTTTGCATTATTATTTTATTTTGCCATTTTATTTTGCCAAAGTCTATGTGTATTATTATTATATTAGTTTTGTATTTTTGCTTAATACATATATGTAATATATATTTAAAATATATTTAATATATATTTATATTGCAATATATAAATATATTTTCTGATTTCTTTGTCAACATATTCCATAATTCATTCATTTCCTACGACTTTTGCTTAGCGCACAATTACCCAATCCATGCGCACAATTACCCGACGCGCGAGAAATTTTTTCGTTTTTCCGTTTTTTCCTTTTTACCAATACAACCTTATTGAATGAAAATCTGTTCGATATGAGGATACATAATGGTAGAAGAATGTTTATAGTTTCTATTTCCATACTTATATCGCTTTAAACTTGGAAAATCATTCCAGGACAATAAATTTCTCTTAGATGCGCACAATTCGCCCACTTTCCCCTACTGCAGTGTAAAGGTGCTCCTTAGTATCTCTCTCTCTTCTCTGAATTAATAAGGTCACAACACAGCAAAGAGACTGTACTTACTTATAAATGTTTAACATCGAATTAAGGGGTTATATATGTTTAAAATTTTCAAAAAATCGATTTTTCAAAAATGACATTTTCTAAAAGTAGGTCTTTAGAAGAATATTTCCTGAAAGTTTCAAATCGATCCGACAAATATTTCCAGAGATACGAGCTGTTGTGTACACACACCGACAGAAACGGTCTTCCCGGCGTTCGGCGCGCGACACACACACACTCGTAGACAGCCTATCTCATTGTTGTTAGTACGAGTGAGATACCCCGGTTTGTTGTTTATTATGAATATTGGCGAGCGAGAGACACCGAAGTATCTCACTCGTACTAATAACAAATGTGTGAGACAGCTAAAGGACACCACGAACCGGCATCATGTCCAATTCGCTTTCTCTCTCAATCGTGCGCCTGCCAGGATTTGTAAACTCCATTCGACGCGATACTGTACAGTTCGTCAGTTTATTTTCGTATATTTTCTCTGTTCACATTCAATATGTATAAAATTTCGAGAGAAACAAGAAAAGAAAAAAAAGTTCAGAAGTCGAGACCGAGAAAAAGAAGAAACGTTTTCAATTTGAAAACTGTTGAGACTAATTAAAAGAGCATCGCTATGCTCAAAGTGAAGACGCAGCGCGCGTATCTATCGCTGAACAGAGAGCGCAGCAGAGTACGCAGGAAGTAAGAACGGCTCGCAGACAAAGGCAAATTGAGATTTTGGACGCTGCTACTGCAGAAGAGCTGTTGTATGCCTGGAATAGATGACACCATGTAAGTAGAAAACAAAATTTTTTTAAATACTTTACGCGTTTTTCTCAAAACTACATTTTTTAAGTCGGTGAGCAAAATATCTCAAAAACTAATGAATCGATCTTTCTAAATTTTTTTTTTACTTATTTGGACATGAATATCTCGTGCTTAATCGAAGGATTTATATTTTAAATGCGTAGTTTTTTTTTTATTAACGAAAAAAGAACAATTTTTAAGATAAAAATCAAAAACTTTTCTTTAATGAACCGCCATTTTATTTCTAATCAATATTTTTCAAAAACGAACGATTAAGCACTAGCTATTGTCATATACTAATGAAATTTTTTTTGGATTTCTGATTTCAGATGAGTTCCTGCCGAGTTATGCTGCTCACCGCAAAATAACTTTTTTTAAAACACGTCTCCGTAAACCGGCACAGATTCACAATTATTGAATATTTTTGTACGAAAAAATTTTGAAATGTACTTCAAATATAACTTTATTGGATATATAAACTTAAACATACTATATGTATATGGTTTCATTTTGTTTAAAAAAATCCTTAAAAAATCCTAAAAAAATCGCTTTTTTCAGCCCTCTAAACATATATAACCCCTTAATCATCGAACAAAGTATTTATATTTAAAGAATTAAAAATATACACAATTCAAAATTTTTGTTAATATCTTCTTCCGAAAAAAAAAAATAAAACAAATGTTAAGCTATTTAAAAGTTATTGAATTAAGTTGATGGCTAATCGAACAGATAAAGATAAAATAAAAATAAAATGAAAATAAAATTTTTTTCCAATTTAGGTAAATCTAATATATCCACAGCCTGGTTTTGTGGAGATAGATCCCAATCAGCTATGGCAGATCATAATAAAAGTAATCAAGGATACGTTAGACCGTAAGTTATTATTATAATAACATTTTCTTGTGAAGAGTATCAAAATTTAATAAAATCCTTTCTTAACCATTTCTTAATAATAATAAAGAAAGTCCATATGAGGCTTCATGTGAACATCTATTTTACGATCAGTAGTTTCTCCTCCTCTAATAGAAATACTATAATGAAAAAAAGTGTATAAAAATGTAAAATATATCAAATTGTTTTTGAAAAACATGTGGATGTGGATCTTTTCGAACTCCACAATCTATTATCTGGAATAGATGAACGCAGAAAAGTTTGGTTTTTCACGCATTTTTAGTAGATACATAAAGCTTCAATTTGAGCCACAATTGATCGTATCTCCATTAATTACACATAAATAAATCTTATAAATATATATATATAAATCTTATATAAATCTTATATATAAATCTTACATAAATCTTACATAAATCTTACATAAATCTTACATAAATCTTACATAAATCTTATAAAACTTACAAAAGACACAGCTAATGAATTTAGTCCTTTAACTTTCACACTTATAGCGTTTTTCATTGGCAGAGCTAGTGCGCACTTAGTGCTCTTTAAAACTGTTGCACAAAAATCGGTATAAAGATGTACGTTTAATAAAAATATAGAAACGAATTAAACCGCGAAATATTCAATACATTTTATTGTGCTATTTAATAAAATACACATGAGCATTTTATCAATTGAAATATCTTACTTTTACATTTAGATTATTAGAATTACATTTAGATTATTAGAATAATGTACACCAGCTTTAATGTGCAATGAGTGCGCACTAGTTGTGCCAATGAAAAACGCTTTTAATTTGTGAATAAGATTATTGATTGATAAATTTTCACATAATAGCGCATAAAATATAATCTGCGTAATATATTAACTCAGACAGCAATCTACGTTCTGACAACATTAGAACGATATCGCAAACGTATGTTGAATACGTCATCAAGATATTCGAGACGTGTAGTATTGTGATGTACAGAGTATTTCTTCAAAATCTACTATGTTCGCGATTTCTCATCCCGTAGACTTTCGCAGGGAGCTTCTAGTGATATACCGCAGTTATTCTGAGATGTATGAGTATGTCTTCACTATATCTCCAATACGTTCCTACAGTATCTGTGTTATCATAGTGATGTCTCTGGTATGTCATATATGCATGCACATACACACATACATACATATATATAATATATATGGAGCATTCCATCCCAAGTGTGCCACCCGTGAACTTTTAGATTTTTTATTTGGCTGAAATTTTAATATATTATAGTACCCATCGGAAGAAGCTGCATAAAAATAGAGGACCTACCTTACCTTGGATTTACTAATGCTCGTGCTCAACCTCGTGGGTCACACGCCTGCACACCATGACACCATTGCACACGCCTGTGGCCGAAAAAGCAGGAAAAGAAGGATCACTCACTGGGGTGTGTTCCAAAACTCGACTTTTGTCAACTCAAGTATCATTTTATTCTTGTGTTCACTGAATGTTGAACAAGGATAAAAGATACTCGGATATAATCCAGTTTTGGAACGTACCCCTGATGGCGCTATGACCGCCATATGTTCCGGCACTTGTATTTACGAATTTTAGTGCCACAAATATGAATGTAAAATATAATTTCAAAAAATAATTTCTATAATAATAAACTATTACTATAAAAAAGATAACCAAGAAAAAATGGAAGATCTTTTCTGGGTTATAAGTGCAATGCTTAGAAATTAAATGCAGCAGGCAGCGTTGGTTCTGTATTTTATGTTGTGAGTTTGTTCTGAAAATATATGACAAACGTACACACAGACATACCGCAAGAATAATTTAGAGACGCGTCTTGGGTATAATCGATAAAATAGCAGTATATTCAACATCAGAATCGAAGTTCAATTATTATATTTGATATATCTTGACAATATACAAGAAATAATATTTTACTGAGACGTCACATTAACGTTTCTGGTTTATTCGGTATGATCACATACAGTACATTCAGTATGAATATTGAATGTTAGCATGATATCATGTGCTGTCTGGGTTAAGGCTTGAGTTGAATCTTTAGCTACTCATTGAAAGTGTGTCAAACCTCATTTCTGTATTTCGAACTGTTCTAGAGATATCCATAAACCAAGATGAACGCCAATTGGATGCATCGAAAGTAAGAAATAATAGATAACAATGCTTGTTATTCATATGATTTCGCTATTTTAATTAAATCTGTATTTTTAGATCTTATTGAAATCGCATTTTATTCGAACAAATAAAACTTTTCTTTATATCGATTTGATTTGATGATAGAATGCTTTTTCTTTGCATTTAAATAAAAACTTATGCGAATATCTTTCTGTGGGTATCTCATACTCCAAATATTTAACTACATCATCTATGATTTATCACTTTTGTTCACAAAAAAAAAAATTAAAAATAGAAATGAAGAATAAATAAATATATCTTAGTTTTGGATTCCGCCGCCTATGACTGATATCCTTTATATGTATATTTGGCTTGTTTTTATTTTATTTCGCAACTTATTTTTATTTATTTGTGACGTAATTAGATTAATTCGCTTTATTTATGATTGCAGATAGCGGAATCGATCCGAAGAATATTGCTTGCATTGGAATTTCATCGCAACGCTCCAGTTTTGTTACTTGGAATTTGAAAACTGGAAAATACTATCACAGGTATAAGAATGCTACAAAAAATGCGATAATGTCTCGATGAAGACATTTTGGTTTAAACTTATTAATTTCGAAATTAATTCATGAGGCTTTCTACGTAGTGTATATTCAACAATTAACTGTAATTGTTATTGAGTTAAACAAGGATGCATTGGAATATTACAATTACGATTGTTATTTTTAACAGGTTTATAACATGGAAGGATCAACGAGCGGCCACTTTAGTCAAGGAATGGAACCAATCAATAATGATGAGAGGTTTAAGAATGTGCGCGGGTATCTTGTATACATTTACAAGAAGAAAACGATTTTTAGCTGGCAGCATGCTAAAATTTATGAATACGCAGGTTGAAATGCTTTAACAATCAATTCTTTGTCATAAATTTGATTGTTAGATTTCGTCATATTTCAAATTTAAATTATTATTATAATTTTATAATGGAACTTGTAGACTTTCTCAAGATTTTTTCAATTAACAAAATAATTAATGATCATCTAAAATCTTAATTTATTTCCCTATAATTCTCAGGTAACTTTAAAATTAGTATGGGCTCTCCAGAATATATTGGATCTCCGAGAAGCTGTGAGTAATGAAGAGGTGGCGTTTGGAAGTGTGGATTGTTGGCTCTTATATAAATTAACAGGTAAAACAATATTTTATATTTTGCTTTTTAGATTTGTTATTGTATTTTATAATTACATAATTGTATTTTATAATTACATAATAATTTTCATAACAGTGTTAAATAATATTTCTCTCATAAAACTTAATAAATGTTATATGTAACAGTTACCTGCATATAAACATATACATATAAAAATGTCATATGTAACAGTTACATTTTCTTACGCTAAAGATAACGGTAATAATAATAATAATAATAAAATAATTTTATTTCGCTATATTATGGCCGATTAATATTCAGTTTATTTGTTATAGGAAAGCATATAATGGATGTTTCAAGTGCCTCAGCTACTGGTATTTTTGACCCGTTTACAATGGAATGGGCTAATTGGGCGTTAAGTATTTTAAAACTGCCACGAAACATTTTTCCAGAAGTAGTTGATACAGCAGGTTATTTTGGAGTTATTCCTGAAGACATATTTGGAGCTGAAATTCCAATTTATTGCTCAGTAAGTAATTCAATATAATTGTTCATGACACAACGATTATAGTAGTATGAAATCTCATTAATTAATTTTAGAATTGATAAGTTTCCTAATAATATGTTGATAAAATTAGATGGCCGATCAAGCAGCATCTTTATTTGGTTCAGGATGTTTTAAGCCTGGCGATCTCAAAATTACTATGGGGACAGGTACTTTCATGAATGTTAACACAGGACGGGAACCACACGCATCCATTACTGGTAATTTTGCAAATTTATATTACATCGCTAAAAATATACATGCTAATATAAAAAAATAACAGAATTAAAATTGAAAAATTTGTAGGACTTTATCCAGTTGTCGGATGGCGAATTGGAAAAGAATTAGTATACGTTGTAGAAGGATCTTCAAGCGACACCGGTATACTAATTGAGTGGGCTAAAACAATAGGTAATTTATTAATAAAATTTAATGAACGTTATCGAATTTATATATAAATATATAGTTTAATTTATTCATTTCTTTATTATCATAAGATGTATTTATATTTTTTTGTATCATATAATATTATATATTAAATTTAAAATTTTTACTTTATTTATACTTTTTGTGAGTTCAAATAATAGAAATTTTCGTTTTAATTTATTTTTAAGATAATGTATTTTAATTATAACACGCAACAACATTTTATCTTTTTAAGTAAAAAATTAAGTAAAATTTTGAGATATATATAATCTATTTTACTTTTTATTCAAAAATTGCTAATCGAAGACGATGGAACATAATTCGCAAATATAGAATGTTTTCACCACAAAAGTTAACTGCAGACGTTTCGACTCTGATTTTAGTTCTCGATTTAAGTTGCAATAATATTGGTGAGGTCGAATACAAATCGAAGCCAGTTTCACTAATTATTATAATGAAAAAGATTTACATCCAGCATCGAAATATCTGCAGTTGACTTCATTTGTTAAGTACATTCCAATTATTTGCGAATCATGTCTTATTGTTTTGTGAATATATAATTTATACACTAATAAATCGCGAAGATTCACATAGGCATTTTACTTATACTGTATAAATAATATACATGTAAGTTTTTAAAGCAAAAAGCAATATTTTATTTCTCTGGAGGAATTTTATGTGTACGTTACCCTATTGCAAATTCTTACAAGAAAAATTCTTGTGAGATCTTCCAAAAAAATTTTCACATACGAATTTCGGATAGAAACATACAAAACATCGTATAAGAATATATCGCATACGATACCTATAGATAAATCAAGAATCTTGCATGAATCTTACACCTATGTTACATGACTCTTATACGTATGTTACATGAATCTTGCGCGCATGTAACGTGAATCTTGCAAGAATATAACTGGAGTGTCATTATGAAAATATTACAAGAATACTATTGGAATTTTGTGTGATTTATTGCTCGTATCTTAGTAAATAAAATAGACAAGCAAGTTGAATGGGATTTAAAAGAATTCATTTTGGCTAAAAATTAATTCTTTTTACATAAATTGAATAACGACTTTTTGACGAAATTAAACTTAATTTGGGAAAGGAGCATAAAACGCCTGTCAGTTATTATAGCGAAATTATAATTTATCAATTCATTAAGACAATGATAATATATTCGGTCATCTTCAGTATTCTAACAAATTTTTTAATTTTTCTTCATTCTTTTTCATTTCATATATTGAATCCAGTTTCTGTTCATTTAATAATTCCATTTCGTTTACTGGGATGATCGATACCTTTATTACTTTGGAGCGATCATGTAAAGAAATTATTTCTTAAAAAGTATCTTATTAGGCTAAAGTAATTAAAATCTTTTCATTGTGATATAAATCGTCGTGTACGATTCATGCTAGATTCCTGCATCAACTTGAAAGATAAATCATTTCGTAACTATATACTTTTTTGAGACTGACACAAGATCTTTCATGTAACACTTAGGAATCATACATAATTAATACTATATTCTTGGAAATTATTTTTTAAGAGTTTCTTATAAGGTTAAGATACCTTTTCATACACGATGATTTATATCGCAATGAAAAGATATTGCCTTAACCTTATAAAAAACTCTTAAAAAATAATTTCCAAGAATATAGTATTAATTATGTATGATTCCTTAACTATGTATTCCGTAACTATGTCTCTTAATACTGATAAATAATCTTTTCATATACATGTAAAAATGTGTTCATATACTGTACATATAACGATACCCTGTTAAAAATTCTTGTAAATTTTTTGTACCAGATCTTAAAAAGTTGTATGTCAATTAAGATTACTAAATGAACGTACGATCAGGGCCAAAAAGGTGGCAACACTTTTTTTCGATAGGTTTCGGAATGCAGCCTACTCACCGAACGATTGGTTTTTATTCATGGATCGACAAATAAGAACCAATCGTTCGGTGAGTATAGGCTGTATTCCAAAATCCATCGAAAAAAAGTGTTTTTGGCTCTGACCGTATATTGATTTCTACGTTTGCTGCAGGAATTATAGACAATATTTCGGAAACATCCGATGCGGCAAATTCGGTCAATGACACCGATGGAGTATATTTCGTTCCGGCATTCAGCGGACTGCAAGTATGTTTTATTATATTAAATTATATTTTTTAATATCAATTTATATATTATATAAGAATATTATAAAATCATTTCTTATATACAAAAAAATATACGTTTTTGTAGTTGAATTAAAAAACTTATTTTCTCTAAACTTTTTTTTTTCTTAATTATAAAAATAAAAGACAATATATATTTAAAAATATATATTACACATTTTAATTTTAATAAAAAATATGTATAAAATATTATTATTATTTCTCTACTTAAACTGATATTTAAGAAATATTTTTTATTTATTTTATAAAATTCAGAAGAAAGAGAACATTCAAGCATATAGATATGCAATTAAGATAAAAAATAATAATAGAGCTTTGCGAAAATATATAATTATCTATATTATACATCGCTTATTGTTTCAGGCTCCCATAAATGATTATACAGCTGCAACTGGTTTCTTCGGTTTGAAGCCTACTACAAAAAAAAAGCACATTATTCGATCTCTATTGGAGAGTCTCATTTTCAGGATACAACTACTTTATGAATGCTTATGCAAGGAAACTTCTTTTACGTATCGAAGAATAAAGTAAAAATTATACACTGATGTGCTTAAAAATCCATATTTATAATCTGCGTAATTAATAATATAAAAATGATACTATATTATAAAAAAGAAAGAAATGCTTTATTCATCTGTACTATTGATTTCTAACTTCTACTATTTTTAATGTCATACGTATTTATATATAAACCTAACATTGATAATAATTGATAACATTGATAAATTAATATTGATAATAATATTTATACATATGCTATTGACTTAATACGGTATTATTCTTTAGAGTCGATGGTGGAGTTACCAAAAATGATTTTGTTATGCAATCGTTAGCTGACTCGACGGGATTAGAAGTGGAGCGTCCGGTATCTGTCGAAATGTCCATTTTAGGAGTAGCTTTTCTGGCTGGTTTAAAATGTGGTACGAAAAAATCTCTATTATTATAATAATTCATATATAATATGTATATTTTATATTTTATAATTGAAAAATTTATTAGAAATTAATATTATTTTTTTTTATGTATAGGATGTCTTAGATGCGTGCGGTTCTTTGTGTTGCACTATCCTTGATTTAAATATAATTTAGAGCATTCACATTCATTAGCTTTTAATTGCTCCGAGTTAAAAACTACTGGACGCGCATTTTTCTAGATTTTTTAAGATATAATAATCGAATGTTAAAAGTGATTGAATGCAATTATTCTAGATAACTGTACTTATAATGATAACCTGTATGTATTGTTTAATACAATAATTTCAGGAATTTGGAAGAACAGAGAAGAACTGTTGGAACTCCGTCAAACGGACAAAATATTCAAACCAAACGAAGAATCGCAATTATATTATCAATATGCAATGCGTCAATGGAAACGCGCAGTGGAGCGATTTAAAAATTGGTACTGATATACTGCTAAATCTATATAGTCAAATTTAACCCAAGAGGTAAGTGATTATATCGTCATTTTACACTAAAAAGATGGTTATATTTAACATTATACAATGTCAATTTGACACTATAATGTATTAAAAATAATTTTTAATGATTATATTGGGATATATTAGAAATTTTTTATAATATATAAGGATTACGTATATGTACATATATGTGTTGTATATTATACATTTACATTAGTTAATATTGTAAAGTTGATCAGCTGATCAGTCAGTATTTAATAATGAAAATTAAAACAATTACATAAAATAACAGTAACGCGTTTTAAAAAGTAGTTTTTCTAAAACGCGAAAATTCTATTAATGATATTACTTTTGTCATTCATATCATATTGCACAGTTGTAATTTCAATATAACTCTCAATTAAAATGAAATTTTTAATGATTCAATTTCAGATCATATCAATAAAGTGCAAACATACCACATTTATCGCGTAATGCAAGGCCATTATTGTTCTCATAAGTCATAACATATAATCTAAAATTGCATTCACAGATCATTAAAATAATTAATTTCTTGGATCATTTTCCTATACAAAATTTATATTTAATAATTTAAACAGATTAAATAGAAATATTATACAATTGTATGTACAATACTTTTTGCATAAACAACAATTATATTATATTTTGTAGATAATAAAATTAAGATTACACTCAATCTATTTGTACATAGTCAATTTGTGTTGTTTTTTGATATCATATTATTCAATTTATTTTTGTAGAGTACATCAATAGAATTTCCATAAGTGTATATATAACTCAAAAAGTGATATTAACATTTTATATTTATATTTCATTTTATTAAAATTAAGGTAACAAAATGTGCATTATTTCATCAGATGTAATGTTATAATAAAGTGTTAAAGATGATGTTGCAGATTACAATTATTTATTACCGCTAGTTAAACTTGCTTCTCGATATCGAGAGAAAGTCAAGTAAGCTATGGATAATCAAACGAGTAATTGAAAGTAATTACAACATACACTATTAGTGTGAAACGTGCAATAAGTGAAATTGCATGACCTATGCAAGCTGATGCATATTAGGACGCGAGATCGCTTATCAGCTATTAGTTGCTAACTGGCTACAATGTAGAATTCATTAAGAATAACACGCATCTCGTCTAAGTTAAATTTAGTCCTTACAGACGTTGAATAGGTGCAACACGGTTCTTCCTATATTTTACAACTTGGTCATACTCACAGTTAAACGGCAACTTTCAGTATTTGTTTCAGTTATCTGAAATTTATTGTTTGTATGATTTATTGTTTCAACAAAAAAAACTGCGTTCAACTGTATGTAAAATTGAAAAAATAACTTAAACTTATTCATAAAGTGTTAATCATAGCATTATTTAACATAAGTACATATTTATTACTAATTATACAAATTAATTAATTTAGAGTGAATTTAAAATGATGTCAGGCGTGAGAAATTTGAAGCAGGCAGTTATGCCTATTATATGGCTTAATTGTATATTTTGCATGGGAATATTCGAAATACCCATAAATCGCCCACGATATTTTTTGAGTCTCTTCTATGTCATCTCAATAATGACTGGATATTTCATTATATTTTATAAAGGAATTCATATCTTCCAGCAAGCGTTTGCTTTTGAGTTTATAATATTTCATTTTGTCTTGGGGGTCCATGTCTTAGTTGCCGTCTTAGCTATAATTCTGTTCTGGTGGAAGTCAGAGGTACGTAATAAACGTAAATTTTATGTAAAATTAGTAGATATGGTATATGAAAATTATGAAAAGACTACACTACTAATGGATTAGCTAATTTCAAAATATGTTAATAAAGAATTTTTCCTTTTGAAATCCTTTTTATAAATATAGGACAACGTTAAGTAATACATTTGCGCGCGTAGATTTTAGATTTGTTTCCTTTGACATCAGGACGTTTTATGTTTTCGAATAAATATTATTAAACAAATTTACTAATCTATTAATGAATTTCGACATTTAAAGAATATGAACAACATAATTAAGAGCAATAGTATAGCGGACCATACTTTAGACACACTGGGCATAAAAGTAGAATATGAGAAAACCTCCCGCCACATTCTACATTTTGTGGCAATCTGGTCGGTGTGCACAATAACAGTAAATGTCTTGTACATAATATGGCTTTATCATGATATTGGATACTGGATTACTCTTTATAGCTGCATATGCATCTGTTTTCCGGTTACAATAAATTCTGTAGTAGAACTTACCTTTGCTTCGCTTATCAGGTAAGTAATATATTTCTTTAAAAAATATTCGCACATCTCGTGAAAAATTTATCTAAAGTACAAAAATTGATAAGATTCTTTGATTTTCCATGGTATTTATTTTTTTTTGATCATAGTAATGTTTTTTTAAATTAATAAATAAAAAAGTAGGGCTATGAGTCAGTTACAATATAAAGAATATTTAATCATCTTTCATATAAACGTTTCGACACCGATCGGGTCATTTTCAATGTAAACAACAAGCAATATTACATAAATTATTCGGTTATATTATAATGTCCAGTAAAAACGTCGGTTATTTAGTATTCGCTATATGTGATCCATATGTATAAAAAGCATCATAAAGGTGATCTCATCTCACTTTTCAAAATTCTACAATCTTACAAACAATTCCTTAAATAATAACTTGACATTGCGTTACAATTTTAAATTATCAAGTATGTACATTTTATAGTAATTTGGTATCTATTAAGTTACATTTTATTATTTTATATAATTTAGTTAATTTTGCGTTTTTCTCTCGGCGTCTGACTTACATCATTACGAGAATCAAATTACTATAAAATATACATACTTGATAATTCAAAATTGTGTGTAACGCAATGTCAAGTTATTATTTCGAATTGTTTGTAAGATTGTAGAATTTTGAAAAGTGAGATGAGATCATCTTTATGATGCTTTTATATATGGACCGCATATAGCGAACACTAAATAACCGACGTTTTTACTGGACATTATAATATGACCGAATATTCCGATAATTTATGTAATATTGCTTGTTGTTTACATTGAAAATGACCCGATTGGTGTCGAAACGTTTGTATGAAAGATGATTAAATATTCTTTATATTGTAACTGGCTCATAGCCCTACTTTTATTTATTGATTTATTCTAATTGAGCCATATTTAATTATTTTTTTAAATTGTTTGCACACAATGGAAAGTAAATACAATAACATTCCTCTTTTTATGTATTTGAATACTGATTAAAATTGCAATGTCGCAGATGTGTTCAAACCAGATTTCAAAAGACAAATATTCTAATCAATGATGTAATGCTCTGTGCAAATGAAACACATGCCTTCAAGATTCGTAATAAGCATGAAAATACATCTATTACATTTATAATGGTAAATTATAAAATCCATAAAGACAAAATAATACATCTCATTCGGACGCTAAGGTAAGATTAATGATAATTCTGGTTTCTATTAATTTTGATTAGTTTGTGCTCTCTCTCTCTCTCTCTCTCTCTCTTTCTCTCTCTCTGATAATTAAAAAAACATCTTAAAAATCTGATAAAAATGATTAATATATGATACTTTAATAATTAATCGTTTCTTACGTATTCCTTTATGATATTTATTAAATTAATGATAATACGTATAATTACTTCTACTAATAATTAAGCCTATTTTATACACCTTTCTTCTTTGTCTCAATTTTTTACATAGAACACACACACAATACGTATAGCTTATATATAGATTGTTTAAATAACTTAGTATTTTAAAGTTCGAAGTTTATTAATCAAATAATCATTAATTGATATTTTGTTGTCAAGACATTTACATCTAGAAATTACAAAAACAGGACGACAAATAAATAAAATTTATTGTCTACAAATTTTACTCGAATTAGCGGTTCATTTTACAATAGTGACGTCGAGTATTTATTGTTTGTATCTTACATATTCTGGCCAATTACGCATGGTCACTAATGAAAAAATTATTGCTTTGGCAATGTGGGCGTCCATATATTCAATTAAAATTATATTAGTGAATGGACTTTGCACAAGTGTATCAACCGAGGTATAAAAAAACTATTTTTGTGATAAAAATGAAGTACACAATATATGCATTATTTAGATTTAAGTTAAACATATTATGTTTAAGAATATTATATAAATTATTTTTTATATACATATGAATTCTATATACTCAGTGTATCTTTTAAATACTTATATGTATATACGAGCATAATAATTCTCTATGAAAATATGTATAACGCGCATCATACTGTCCGATTTATTCATGACTTTATGTTAAATTTGCATCGTGCATTAATATTTATTTTAGGCATATAAAACCGGTGAAATTATACAATCCTTTGAAGCGTCTATTATCGATGATGATATGAGAGAAGAGGTAAGTCTGTTCATATATTATTGATAATTATATAAACCAAATTAGAGTTTTCTTCATAACGTAAAACATTATTAATATTTATACAGAGATTAATATACAGAGATTAATTTATTTCAGATATAAATTACAAATTTGTATAAATTCAATGTACTATTTACATATATAACTTGGATAATTATGTGGTATGGAGTGCAAACAAAAAGTTGCACTGAATTTTGTTCTAGTGACACTGTTTTCAGTAACACTGTAGGTTTCTACAATGAAAACATTTCCTACGAAGTATAACGAACACGTTTAGTACAATTTTGTCACTGACAATTGCACATGCAGATTTTCGTATCAATAATTGTTGAAAGTAGTTTTTTTGGCACCGTCGAATGGAATGTGATTTTTTTATAAAATAGGTTACGTACTATGGAATTATTTGGAATGGATTTTGATTGGAATTATTCAATTATTTTCTAGATTTTTAAGTGTTTTGTAAGTAAAACAGAATAATTCTGATCAGAGAATTCATTTTGATTTATTCCATGATAGGTACCCTGAGAAATATTTTTTGTGAAATTCAAGAAAAATGGGTCAGAAATTCATAAAATGCTTCAAATAGTCTGACTACAAATTTCTGGCCAATTCTTTTCAAGTTTCACAAGAAATTTGATTCTCTATATTGTCAAAACACCACGTTCCATTCCGATGGTGCAAAAAACATTCTTACAATTATTAACACAAAAACGTTATTAATGACCAAAATTGTACTGAACGTGTACATTAGACTTTCTACTATACGCCACGCCACCATAGAAATCTACAGTGTTGCTAAAAAAATTCAGTACACAAACTTTTTGTTCATATCACGTATATAAATACGGTATTTAGGTCTATAATAAGAATACAAAAATGTGTTTGCAGATTCATCAATTTACACAACAAATAATGCTTAGGTCATTAAACTTTACCGCTTTTGGTTTCTTTTCAATTAATAATTCTCTTACAGGCAAGGTATGTCATTTACTATTTGTTTAACTTAATCAATTAAATAAGATTCTGTTATTTATTTATTCTCAGTAATAATGTTTTTAGTATAATTATATGTAACAAAATTAAAGTGAAAAGCTACATTATGTAACGTAATTATGAGATTGAAGAATGAAAAAGACATGAAAAATCGCATATATTTTTTCAGTTCTTTGCCACGGTTACAACGTATGTGGTTATTTTAATACAAATAAACTTCGTACCTGTAATACAATCCGTACGATAAAATAACATGTAAGATGAGAATTCAAACATGTTAGATGAACAATCTTTTACTAATGGCATTTCAAAAAACAGAAGTTTATGAAGAAGTTTAATAAAAGCTTACTTAAAGTATTATTCTTTATAAATGTCGTGTACTTAATATAGAATAAAATTTTTCTCAAACATATTAAGTGTACACAATAAATTAATTTAAAATGTTTAACATTGTAAATTGATTAGTAAAATGTTATTAATTTTATTTCTTATAATCTTGCTTTCTCTTGCAACGCTGAAAATTTTAATATAAATCAAATTGCAATGTTTCAAAAAAAGGTAGGTAGAGTAGTATAATAATAAATTAACAAAATATAATTTTTTTTCTAAGTAATATACCTTTCATGTCTGGCAAAAGAGGAAGAGCTCTAGTCTAAATGTGATGTACATATTGAACCGACCAGTTTCTTTTTTCTCAAAAAATTTCTTTATTTTTTTCTTTTAAAGTTTTAAAAACTCCGCTATGAATTTTTTATATAATGCAAATTTATAATATATTTCATGTAAATATAAAAAAATGAAATATTTTTTACAATATATAAAAATAAATGTGACGACATAAAGTCCCTTTTATTGTTTATGTACAATTTTAGGTGACATATTAAAATAATAAAATTTATTTGCATTTGCAATATTTAATATCAAAAATTGATTTATAAGGTTTCTGTTTTTTAATATCTAAATGATGATTCTTATGCATTTTATTCCGTAAATTGAAAAAAAAGTTTGTAAACTGTTTAAATTTAAGTATTTTCAGTAAAGTATTTTCAAAAATAAAATTCTTGATTTCTTAAAATCTATAGGTAATGGAACTTTTTAATATTTATTCTTACTAAATATTTTATTTATATTCTTTTTCAACAGCTGAAAGTACATATGTAATAAGAATCACCATTCAGTTGTTCGAAAACAGAAATCTTGTAACACACAGTATAATTTATCACAATACTGTACAATTAGAAAACAACGTAATTGATTATCGATCAGTTCTACTAATTAAACAGTTATTACTCTTGAATAATTATTCCTGAATAGTTATTCGGTCTTGAAAGATTGATTGCGTTCTACAAAAAAATGTAGTTTCGTAATTGTTTGATAATCTATTCGCACGTAGACCAATTACAGTGTTACTTTCCGTGTTATCACATTTTTCAATTTGTAATACTCATATTGTATACGCGTACAATTAATACAAGTTCCATGAGCTCCATGAGTATAACTCAACAAGTAATATTAAATGTCTATATTTGTACTTCACTTAATTAAAAACTAGGTCAAAAGATGTACAATCATTTTATCAGAAATATGTTATAATAAATTGCCGAGACAGAGATGATCCTACAGATTGTAATTATTTCTTGCTATGTTAAATGTGCTTCTTGATAAAGAGAAAAGGTCAGGCAAACTATGTCTAATTAAACAAGTAATCGAAAGCATTGTACAATACACATTACTAGTATAAAACATGTATAATGTGAAATTGCATGACTTACGAAGGCTAGTGATGATATCACATTAACATGCGAGATCTTTTATCAGCTGTTGTTCGCTGGCGATAGAATTCATTAAGGATAATACACATTAGTACCCTGTCCAAGTTAAATTTAGTTTTTACAGACATTTAACAGGTGCAACACGTTTTTTTCCGTACTTTATGACAATTTGGTCACACTCGCAATTAAACGACAACTTTCAGTGTCTATTTTAGTTATTCGATATTTATCGTTTATATGACTTATCGTTTTAACGAAGATACCGCAGTAAAACTGTATCTAAAAGTAAAAAAAAAAACATAAACTTATTCATAAAGTGTTAATCATAGCATTATTTAACATAAGTACATATTTATTACTAATTATACAAATTAATTAATTTAGAGTGAATTTAAAATGATGTCAGGCGTGAGAAATTTGAAGCAGGCAGTTATGCCTATTATATGGCTTAATTGTATATTTTGCATGGGAATATTCGAAATACCCATAAATCGCCCACGATATTTTCTGAGTATCTTCTACGTTATCTCAATAATGACTGGATATTTCATTATGTTTTACAAAGGAATTTATATCTTCCAGCAAGCGTTTGCTTTTGAGTATATAATATTTCATGTTGTCTTGGGAATCAACATCTTAGTTGCCGTCTTGGCTATAATTCTGTTCTGGTGGAAGTCAGAGGTACGTAAATTTCATGTAAAAGCGGCAATGATAGTTATGAAAAAATTGTACTACCGAATTATAAAAATATTAACATTCAATTGATATAAAAATATATAATAAAAAATTTTCTCTATATTTTATATCATTTTGTGTATTATAGAAATGTTAAATTTACGCGCATATATTTTTCTTTAACATAACGTCTTATGTTTACGAATAAGTATTGTTGAACAAATTGACTATTCTATTAACAAATTTCAATTTTTAAAGAATATAAATATCATAATTAAGAAGAATTATATAGTGGACAATACTTTAGAGGCATTGGGTATAAAAAGAGAATATCAAAAACTCTTTCGCAATTTTCTGTCTCTTATGGCTCTCTGGCTAACAGGCATTATAACAATAAGCATCTTGCATATAATGTGGGCGTATATCAGTATTGGATACTGGTTTGCCTTTTATAGCTGCATATGTTTTATTTTTCCGGTTATGATAAATTCTGTAGTAGACCTCACGTTCGCCTCATTTATCAGGCAAGTGATATGTTTCTCAAAGAATACTCAAACATATTAGGAAAAATTTGTGTGAAGTATTAAAACTGTTAAAATTTCTTTAATTTCTAAGACATTTAGTCGATCGTAGTTATTACGAGATATTTCTCTTTAAATTGTTTGCGATGGACAAGTGCATGTAACATGCTTCTATTTACGTACTTATGTACTGATTAAAATTACAATGCGGCAGATGCGTCCAAACCAAATTTCAGAAGACAAATATTCTAATCAATAATGCAGTTCTCTGCGCAAATGAATCAAGTACTTTCAAGATTCATAATCAGCATGAAAATACATCTGTAGCATTTGTCATGGTAAATTATAAAAACCGCAAAGACAAGATAATGCATCTCATGCAAACTTTAAGGTAAGATCAATAATTATATTCTTGATCCTATATTATGAAGTTTCCGTTAGTATATTATAATAATTATATAAACATTAAATCTTGTAATAATGATTAAATATATAATACTTCAAAACGCAGCTGCATTTTATCGTATAATATTTATTGATAACATTTATTAAATTGTAATGTAATATATACATATAAGGTGTGTTAAAGCAAAACATTGTAAGTGCCATTTTTTAATTTTTTGAGAGAAAGAAAAACTTATTTTCTTGAAAATTGTTATTTCAAAAATTCTACAGAAATTACTGTAATAACTAAAAATATGAGGCGGTTCTGCAAAAAATTTTAATTAAGCAATGATAATTTAAAAATAAAATAATATTAAAGTTAAAATTTTAATGTAAATCAAAGTAAAAATACAAGTTGAACTATTGTATATCTAAATAAAAATGCTAATCACATTATGGATTTACAATGTTTCGATTTTTACTATTCATGTTTCTCCACTTATAGCAACACATTCTACGCCACACATTAGTACGTATAATAGGACAGAGCACTTTAAAGTTATAACCCAATTTATCTAATCTAAAACGCATTTTCATAATTTTTGCACTTACAACATTCTCCCTTTATACATGCACACACGGATGCCCGCACGTACGCACGTATGCATGCGCATTAAAAAAATTTTAATATTATTTAAATAATCACTAATCAATTAATATATTTTTCTATTGAAGACATTTACATTTGGAAATTACGAGAATAGGAAGACAAGTTAATTCTGATTATTGTCTGCAATTTCTGTTCGAATTGGCAGTCCATTTTGCAGTAGTAACATCGAATACTTATTATTTATATTGTGTTTTTTCTGGTCATATAACGGTTAATAACGAAAAAGTTATTGCCATGACAATATGGGGATGCATTTATTTACTTAAAATTATACTAATAAATTGGCTTTGCACGAGTGCGTCAACCGAGGTAAAAAAATATTTTTTTGCTATAAAAATATTTTTTGCTATAAGCAAAAAATATATTTTGCACAATTACAAACAATATTTAAAATGTAGTTATTCATAGTTAAACACATATCAAGTTTAAAAATATTACATAACTTATTTCTTATATATAAATTGTATACTCAAAGTATCTTTTAAATACTCACATAAATATGTATAAATAATATTTTAATTCTCTATATTATATAACACGCATCGCACATATAGGTACTGTTCGATTTATTTGAAACTTCATATTAAATTCGCATTGAATAAATTAATATTCACTTCAGGCGTATAAAACCAGTGAAATTATACAATCTTTTGAAGGGTCTATTATCGATAATGATATGAGAGAAGAAGTAAGTCTGTTTATATACTATTAATTATATAAATCAAATTAGATCTTTCTTCATAATATAAAACATTATTAATATTTATATACAGAGTAATTTATTTCAGACATAAATTGTAAAGGAGGAGGATCCATGAAGGCCGATTTCGGCGGCACTGTATATAATTTTCAAGCATCATAACTCAAAAAGTACTTAATGAAAAAATATTTTCTTATAGCGTTTTGGGAAGTTCTCGACTCCAGCTATTAGATTCTGGAATCAAAAGTAGGGTATTCCATTTAAAAAAATCAATGTTACCTTGATCTGACCTTAGTGACGCCACCCAAGGTTAAATTGATAAGATCAGTAAATAAATCTTTTTGAACCATATAATTTTTGTCTGAAACACTTTTCTGTAAAACTTATATTTTCTGAGATATTCAGATATCCTGACCTTTTTGGAACACCCTGTATAAGAGCATCCGTATCAAATGTAAAGAGAAAATTAAGAAAACTGCCATTCTAGAATGATTCAGATCATTTTCCAACACAACTATCATGATTTTTTAGGTTTTTCAATAGAACATGCGGTATTCAAAATATTAATTTTCGTATAAATATGGCAATATCACCGCTCCGTTTAAGCTAAAATTATTTAAATTGAATATAATTGATCTCAAAGAATAAATTTTCGTGAGTTTGGACAAAATTTGGATAGGGCGAAAATCAGTCCTTATGGACCCTTCTCCTTCGTATAAAATTAATGTATTGTTTACTTTATTGTTTTATATTTATTGTTTAATTTATTGTTTATTCATAACTTAGGTAATGTATAATTACAATAATTAGGCATATAATAATAAGAATGCAAAAATGTGTTTGCAGATTCATCAATTTACACAACAAATAGCGCTTAACTCATTAAATTTTACTGCTTGGGATTTCTTTTCAATTGATAATTCACTTACTGGCAAGGTATGTTATTTATATATTTGTTTAACTTAATCAATTAAATGAGCTAATGTTATTTATTTATTCTTAATAATAATATAATTTTTTAATAAAATTATATATAAAAAGTTAAAATTCTAAACTACATTATTTAATATAATCATATGATATATTTGAGAATGAAGAAAAAGAAAAAACCATATGATATTTTTTTCAGTTTTGTGCTACGGTCACGACGTATGTTGTTATTCTAATACAAATGAATGCAACTATAACTTGTGCAACAAAGTGATATGTAAGATAAAAAAATTTGAAAATATTGGATAAATCTCCATTAAAATATTACTATTCCTAGGAATAAAAGTTTACGAAAGAGCTTTTAAATGCTTTAAAAAAAAAAGTATTATTCTTTATAAATCATGTTATATATATGTCATGTGTATTTAATGTTCAAGTAGAATAAAAATTTTCTAAACATATTAAAATGTATACATTACATTCATTTTTTTTAAATATTTTATTATTATATACAAACTGAATTAGTAAAATTGATTAAAATTTTGTTTCGCCTATAATCTTGCTTTTTCTTACCATAGTGAAAATTTGAATAAATCAAATTCAATAATTTAAAAAAGGTAAATTGTATAATAACAAATTAGCGAATCATAATTTTCTTTTCCAAGTAATATAAATTATTAATATAATAAGAAATTTACTTTATAAGAATATAATTTGAAGGCCATTGGAAAAAAAATTTGTTTATATTATGTACATATATACAAGGGGTTAGTTAAGTATGTTGCCATATTCAACAGAGCGATTCTTTGGTTTAGGGGAGACCGGGGATAGTAGACTCATTTTTTAGTTTCGAATTTTTATAGACGAAATTAAGAGACTTATCGAAAAAATGAATTCTACGCCAGTTACTACATACATTTGACTATCTAATAATATTTTAATAATAAGGGAAAACTGATAATTACTATGAAAAAAAATGCATTTTTCTAATGCATTCCATCTGATTTAACTAGCCCCGGGACCGGGGTAAAATGACTGATGGTATGGGGTAATTTGATTAACATTATTAAAATGAAGATTAATAAATATTTTAAGGTACATCTTTGGCTACATAATAACAAAAATTTTATAAAAATGTATTTTAAACACAAACATATTTATTATAAAAAATGTATAACTTTGTACTAAATGACAATTTATCTAATCCGAATCGTTATCCGAATTACAGTTATAACAAACATAATACGATAAGTTACCCTTTATGCATTTAGAGTATCCACACGCATGTTCACAAAATTATACTTTTAATTATTCTTAATATTTTCACATTATTATTATTACTTCTATTACACTTAAAAATAATTTTACAAAAGAAAGAAGGATGTATGAACATATATGGATATGTTTCATATATAATTATATATGTTTATGAATATTTATACATGTTTATGTATAAATGTTCATAAACGTATATAATTTATCATATTATATATGTTTATACATATTTATACATATGCATGAAAAATTTCTTATACATGTAATTTAACTATTATTACTGGTAAAAAAAGTTGATAGAGAATGATTGAGAACGATAAGATTTCTATCAATTTGTATCGAGATTTCATTTCAAGAAGTTTGGGAGTAGATACTATCAGAGTCGTCACTAAATTAATCATATAGCCTCGTATTGTGGTTAGCCTATTAGCCCCATCCGTTCATTTTTTAAAAACATTAACAGTATACGACAACAAAACCAGATAAACAAAAAAAATCTGTTGGACTTTATTAAGTAAGAACTATGCTTACTACCTAAATGGAAATAAAATATCTCAGACAATTATATACAATTGTAAAACAAAAACTTTAAGAATAAAAATGTTTACTTAGGTGTACGATTTTTTTAAATTGTAGCGTAACTTCTATCATAGATGTGTTAGGAACGAGATGTTACAGCAGACTGAGCGGCAGTCGCTGCTGCGTGCTCAGACGAGTTTACGCGTATCTGGCGCGATTTGTTTATAACGTAGCCTCGATTATTTTACTTACCCCTATAGTTTACTGACCCCGGTCTCCCCTATTTCAAGTAACTTAACTAACACCTTGTATATGTATATACATTGTATATATATATATAAACATTTACATTATACATATATATGCGTTGTGAATAACAATATAGTTTAAAAATGACACATTCTTTGTAAAAATATTGATTCTCATCCTAATTATGTACATACATACATGTATACATATATATATTTATGTACATATGATATCGTTTAATGATTTAACGACATTGTAATGAGTTGATCTAATCAAATAATCGTGTTCTTTTGTATATTACATAGCTCTCAACTTGGCATCCAATAGTTTGTTCTTGAAATTGCAACAGTTACGATCATGGTTGATACTATACAAAAAGCTTTTAGACCTCTGTCCTTAATTGCTTTTCTCATTGGTTCTGGAAATCTCAGATATCCTCTTAATTATTGGAGATTTCGCTTGAGTGTTTTCTATGTAATAATTGTGTGGAGCCTCTATAAATATGTGTTTGATGCTATGTTAATTGCATATACGCCAAAACATATATTTAATAACCATTTGTCTTATTACTCAACACAAACAAATATTTTTGTGACGTTAATATCTGTAACCATCACCGTTCTCAAACACCAGGTATATCTTTTCTTTATAAATGTTACATCTCTCTTATTGCTGTAATATCTAATCTAAAGCGGAACAGACAATATACAATAATTTTACATTGCTATTTTGGAATTACTTTTATTATAATCAAATTTAATTAAAAATTAAGCTAAGCAAACCTATTTTTACATTCACGTAGAATAAACCCTTGTATTTCTTCAAAAAATTTTTATTTAAAAATATTAATTTTTGAAGAACCTTTACAAAATGTTAATTAAGCAATTTTGTATTTAATTTATTCTGCATTAGATAATATAAAAGTATTATCAAGGCTCTTATCAAAGTTATTGTTTTATTACTGAACCCATTAAGGCCCGTCTACAATACACGTAGTAAGCTTGGTTTAAGAAGTAAGAGTAATAAATTAACCAATCACAGTCGATTGTGAAAAGAATAATTGACTGTGATTGGTCAATTTCTTACTTTTACTTCTTAAATCAAGCTTCGCATATTGTAGACAACGCATTACTGTTATGTACATATATGTTCCTTATATATTTTTCTAAAAACGATACAATTTATATATATTCTTTTGTTAATGGTCTTCAGAAAATCCACATATGTATAAAGAAACTTAGTCTCGTGGATGATACATTAGAAAAACTCGGAACACCCAAGGAATATCACACAATTCAAAACTTGATAAGATCGACGTTAATTATATATTTTATAGTGGTTCTTATATTATTTATTACCGATTCTATTTGGAATATAGAAAAGCACAACAATATAAAAGCCATGTTTATTGGTCTCATTATGGGATATCCTATTTACGTCAGCACTCTTGGAAACATAATATTTGCGTTTGTTGTAAGGTTTGTAAACTATATTTGATAAAAACTATTATGATTATAAAGCTGCTTAAAAATAAACGTTATTATACTTTTGAGATTTCGACGGATTGACAGAAGCTATGCGTTTCATTGGTTATCTTTCCATATACAGATCCATTATTAAAATATTAACATTTCGTAAACATTGCAGTCCATTTCATAAGATATCAGGCTCCTCGCCCTTATCTGGGCAAGGAAATAAACCGCAAAATGCATAACTTCTGAATAAATGCTGTTAATCATATCTGACTAAATCTGATCAATTAAAATCTACAAAAATTGTTGAATATTTAACTTGACAATTAAAAGTATTATATTAAATGTGTATATATCTCGAATAGATTGCTGCGCTTATCTTAGCGCCGAGACACTACCATGTCTTCTGAAATTTATTAAATTGTTTTATATTGATGTCATATATGACTTCAATTATTTACTATTTCATTAAAATTAAATTTTCCAATCGATTATATAAATTCATAAAGTGATTATGATTTATTATATAAATTTATAAAATTCTAATTTAAGTAAAAGAAAAGAATTCGATAAATCTCTTATTTTTAACTACTGCGTACGAAAAAATAATATTTAAAAACATCTTTTTAAATATTTTCTAAACAAAAAATCATAGATATATCGGTACCAGATTGGATAAAATAAATGGCTACATTGAACAACTGTCAGAAACAGAAGAGTGTGGGCTGAGATTCAAGTGGGAAAAGTCTCTCATTGTTCGCCATTATGTCTGTAATTCAGAGAATCGCAAGCGTGTGATATGGACCGTAATGTAAATTGATAGATACTAAAGTGACACAATAATAATTAAGAAAACAATATTTCGTAAAAAGAGAAAATTATTATATTTACTAAACGTATAAGTATATTATCATTTATCTGTTTAATAAATGACACGTGGCATTAATTTAATAGCACACAATTTTGTATTTATTAATAATAATTTATTAAATTTCTAATTATAATTTACATGATGATGTACGAATAAAAATTAATTATATAATATGTTACATTCTAGATGTTATATATTTTTGCAGTAACAATTAAAATAAAATTTACTATTATTTTACTATTATTATTTGTGCGAAATTGTCCAATTTGAGTAAATCAGAACTTTATGATTAATTACACTAATATAAATTAGTATCTACTTATTTAAATTATTATCTAATTATTTAATTTTTCTTAATTTTCATATACTTTAGAATTAGAAATCATAACACAATATGTCGTCGATTTATTCCAAATCAGAATTTTGACAAATTCTTCACGCGCATATAAAACACAAAATGTAATAACTATAAAAAAATAACTATAACTAAAAAAATAAATATAAAGTAATAACAAAATCTGATAAATATAAATTTATAATAGATATATTTATTTATTAATATAATGTCATTTTAGGCATCTTCATTTGGAACTCTGTCGAATAGCTCGTGACATAAACGATTTATTCGGGACACAATTAACATTGCAGATGATATCTTGTTTCTTTATTTTAGTCACAACATTTTTTGCCCAATACCATATGATACTGTGCCTAACATATATATATGAGAACAATTCAGCTAAACTAAAACTTATTCTTGCCAACGACATATGGTGCATAGTATTTTTAATAAAATTCATATCACTGAATTATATTTGCGAAAATGCTAGTGCCAAGGTAAACTGATTTTTTGCATACTACTTTAAAGAGAAAATATTCTCACAAGTACATAGAAGTTATAATATAATTTCTCGTTCTCTCTCTCTCTCTCTCTCTCCCTCCTTCTCTTTCTTTCTCTTTCTTCAAGATAATATCAAAACTTTTTTAGCAAATATAAATAATAACTGATATATATAAAAAGAATGAATACTATAAAGACAAATATTTTCTTAGATTTTAAAATATTTTAAAATATTTTAGAAAAATTGTAAGATCATTTAATCATATAGATGTCTATACTATTATTGAAAGTTATACAATTATTATAAATGTCAAAATCATAAATAATGTAATTAATTTCATATTATTTCAGGTGCAAAAAACTAAAGTTTTGATACATAAATTAACAAATCTTATATGTTTTACAGAAACGCGTAGAGAGGTGAGAAACAAATTTTCTAATACTTTTCTAATTGTACATAATTTTCAAATATCTTCATGTAAGTATATAGTAACTTTAGACAAGAATTATATTATATTATAGATTTATCAGTTTCTTTTGCAAATATCACTTCGGCCATTGGAATTCGGCGTAAAGGGCATATTTCATTTTGGCCACAAATTCATTAATAAGGTGAGTCTTTAATATCATTCACATTGTATAAGTATATGGAAAAAGAATGATTTTCTGAAATATTTAAAATGTAGGTCGATACAAAATAATTTTAAATTCAAATAAAATAAAAATAAGTTTAAATTCAAATATTAACAGCTCTAACGATTTAATCAATAAATAATAAGTAAAATGCCTTTGAGAGCCATAATAATATATTTAAATCTCTTAGTTTAAATAAAAAAATATTTATTCCTCGAAACGTTTTGATCCTGGATCTGGATAAATAGTTTTGTTGATTATCAAAATAATTATGTAGGGAACTCAAGCAATGTTGCAAAAAAATTCTGTTATTCTAGCTTGAGCGTTCTACATAATTATTCTGACAATTTAACAAAATTGTTTTCAGATTAGTACCTGGTTAAATTTTCAGATTGTTTAGTAAAGCCGTTCTTTCGATGTGTGTGTTGTGTGTAATAATAATCTATAGTTAAAATAAATAAATATGAAGAATTAAAGTAACGATATTTATTGTAAAATTGTTCTTTTTTTCTTCTAGTTCTTTATCTGGGTACTTACCGTTATTGTTTTTGTATTGCAAATGGATACTTCTCCCATGTCTCAAATATTAAAAACTGAAGAAATTAATGAAACATGTTTCGAAAGAGATGTTGTTATATAGAAAAGAAATTTACAATTATAATATATATCTTCCGTATTATTTTTGTAGCTTGTACTATTTATGAATATAATTAATGTAAAAAATTATTTGTATGTATAATTGCTAACTAAATATTTATTTATTTAGTTTAGGTATTTATATCATCTGAACATTGTTATTTATTTCAATTTATTTTACAACTATATATTATCAAGTATAATTATATGTACAGTTTAAATAAGAGCTCTTTAAATATTTATAACATATAAAGATAAGTTCTTATTTGATTAACCATAAAAAGACTATAAATTGATATTTATTTAAAAAAATTAATCTGTGTTTTATTGATAAATCGAAGGGATAACCATTCAGAAAATAGGTATACACCTAGACTTCTGACTTCAAGACTTCACGGACTTTCATGGACTTCATCGAACTTTTGATGGGTTGTATACTAGAATTTAAGATACCCTCTCATTATAAATATATATAAGCTCATAAATCGACTATCCATTTAATTAAAAAAAATATCAAAATATCTACCTAATTCGCACTTATCATACAACTTTAATATTAAAATAAACATTTTAACTGATTATATATACTAACTAAGTTGCTTGTAAGCTGAAAGTCTTATGCTAGTTATTGGTGTGTATAAATATAATATTTAACGACGTTGATCGATTATGTCATTATGTACCTACGTTTATAAAAGAATTATATAATTCATAATGCTAATGCATTAATCTATTATGTTATTCTATCATCTTAATAAGTAAATTACGAATAAACGAGGCTTATGTCAACTTCGAATTAATATACGACGTCAGTTTACGACCGGAACAACGGTAGTAATATAGTTATGGTGACTACCATAGAAGAGGCTATACACCCGCTAATCCTGACTTCTTCTTTACTCGGTTTAGGAATTTACTCTTCAAAGAAACCTTATTTAAGTGTTTTCTATAATCTGACATTATGGATTACTTATGGTTGCCTTTTTTACTATATTGTGACCGTACTTAAAGTAGAGATATGGTTTCAATCAGCCTATGCTATAATCGATCTGCAGTTTGGCATTCTTACCAGCATTACATCTGTTATTATAAATATGTATTTGAACAAGGTATATATAGATGAGTATACAATATTCATATTAATTTATATTCATATTAATACAATATTCATATTAATACAATATTCAGATTAATCGATTTTAATATACCAAATGACTAAAATATACTATAACTCATTTTTACGCAGTTTTATATATGAGACATTCTTTTACAAATCGAACGGATTTCATCAAAAATATGGGATCACATTTTTAAATTGTTTCAAACTTTTTTACTTTTTTTCTTATATAAAATAAATCGACACGTATTTGGATAATTTTTTTTTAATTAATATTTTCGAAAATACGGAAGGTTAAAGTTTTAAAAACTCGCTGATTATGTACTTCTTAAAATCGTGATAACTCCACTTCTATTCATTTTACAGATTCCAAATTGGGCTCATTTCAAAAATAAAAGAATTATCTACATTTACGTATTCATTATTACTATAATTGTTAAATTATAATTATTGTAAATAATTAAAGTATTTAAAGTCATTTTACTGCTCAAGGCCACCAAAATAAAAATTAAAAAAAATACCATCGTATTCCTCGTTAAATTTTCTATAAAGTCTTAAAGTTAATCTTAAAAGTTATATTTGTTTAGAATGGTCATTTGATATTATCTGCGCGGAAGAAAATAATTTCCCCGGCACGGCGACGAGCGGCGCGACGGACGCTGGCCGTTGAGTCATGTCCGCTTCGTCGCCGTCGCGTCATGTCGACTGCACCAGTCTAGGGTGCGTTCCAAAACTTTATTCGAGATTTGTTCGCGTCGCATGCTCCAATATGTTCCAATATGCTCCTACCATAGCTCTTACTCACTCCAACGCGCTTGATAGAATGAGTAGGAGCTATGATAGGAGCATATTGGAACTTGTGACGCGAACAAATCTTCGGTCAACTCTGTAAAACCCCAAGTAGTGAGGGGCAGAGTAAAGCCTTAAACATAATAGGCACAGGCAATAGGCACGGGCAACAGGGAATAACGAGCCGTCCAATCAAAGCTCTGAGATATAATATCAAACTTATACCCCAGAGCTCTGATTGGACGACTCGTTATTCCCTGTTGCCTGTGCCTATTGCCTGTGTCTATTGCGTTTCCAGCTTAAGTCAGAGTTAGCTATTGTATTGGAATAATTTGGAACAGGTTAGAGTAACGTACAAGTGGCGGACATACACAATTGTATTAAAAATAATTGGTAAATGTACAAGAGACCGCGTCCACCTCAAAATGACATAAAAATACACTGAATCGATACGTTTTCGCGTAAAAATAAAGCTTCGACAAGAAAAAAGTGTCGCTCTGCGAAGTTATTAAGCGTTAAAGTTAACGACTATTCAAGTTAGGTGAACATTAATATTTCCATTGACACTTCCGCATTATACCATTTACATTTAATATTTCAATATATTTTATACATTTTATTAAAGGCTTTAATATTTATATATAACATAATATGTTTCAACACAAAAGTACTGCTTCAAAAACACAAAAGATCAGTGCTTTAAAAACACAAAAGTACTATTTCAAAAACACAAATTCACTGCTTTAAATACATAAATTCTTTGCATTAGCAGTGAATTTGTGATAGTAAAATTTGTGATACTAAAAGAAATAACAGGATTCTGTTGTTGTATCTTGTTTCTTAAAAAAACGAGTCAGCACGTGATACAAAGGACCTAAGTACATAGATGAAAAGATTGTCGTTACGGTTTAATCATAAACGTAATTTACAATAAATTGACGCAAATAATCTTTTTGTATATTGACTTACGGTCAATATTATGACTCATATAAACGATTCTGTCAGAGTTACATCTTTGTGCTCAGGCCTAAAATCCTATACAGATCAAAATAGAGCCATTAAACATGGTTATTAAAATATTAATCCAATGATCTATAACCTTAATGATGTGATACAACACTGATACTGCGACCTAATACAGTATTGTATCAGATAGCAGAGGTTATAGATCATTGGGAACATGGATCTATTTTGATCTGTATAGAATTTTGGGCTTAAGCACAAAGATGTAACTCTCCGACAGAATCGTTTATATAAGTAATAAGAATTTATTTCGAAGATCCATGTGGATCTGATCGGAATTGTTTAATTATTCTCTAACGTTTTGTAGAAAAAACGGAATAATTCCGATCGAAATCCATTCCAAATAATTTCGTAATACGTACCCAGTTTATATGTTTTCTGAAATGACGCGTTTTGCCTCAAAATTAACTCTTCAACCGACCTCAGAAGCAAGGTTGGGAGAGTTTACTCTGTGTACGTTTACTACGAGTTTTGGAACAAACAAGCTCCGCCCATATAGTACGTTACGCCGCGTTTCAGAACGTCCATGAGTTAACTCTCTTACTCAGAGTAAGGTTTTGGAACGCAGCCCAGTAAGTGTGCGAAAGACTAAAAGAAATTTAAAAAGATAATAATTAACTTTTATTTATTATAATTCGGTAAAATAATAATTATAATAAAATTGTTATTAATATGATTGATGATATTTCGATAATAATATATAATAATAACAATGATAGCAATGTGAATAATATAAAATAAAGAAAACATGATTGCGATCATAATACGATCACAGGTTAATGAATCTCCGAAAATAAGGAAAAAAATGTGTGTTGATGTTATTTTAAAGAGGTGAATAACTAAATTCAAAATCAGTGAATATTGTAAATTATTTATTGATCATGTCATTATTTTATTATGTTTATGCGTAAAAAAAGTTTGAAACAAATTAAAAATGTTATCTCATATTAGGTGTTTGATTTGTAAGAATACCTCATATAGGAAAATATAGAATTGTTACGTAACGTTATATTCAGAGATTTCAGATAATCATAAAAAGGCTTGCTGCCGTGGATAATACGTTAAAAGAATTAGGTATACCAAAGCTATATCGCAAGTTGCACATACATGCAAAGGGGATATTAATTGGATGGTTAATATGTAGTTGTATGGCAAATATGTGCGACATGATATGGTGGATCTACGTAAAAAAAGATCGTCGGTATTTACTTATACCGAATATCACTAATTATTTCTATCATGTCAATACGTTTGTGGATTTATTATTTGTAACTATTCTATGGTTAGTATATTATTCAAAATGTTTAAGTATACTCTGTAATTTTTATATAATTATCAAAATAATTAATGCATTCAATATATAGTGGAGAAGATGGTATTATGGCACCCCAGTTATATTTTACACAATAACTTTGTTAATAATCAATATTTGAGTTTAAAACTTGACAATTACATTCGTTAAAATGTTGTTGAATCGATTCTGGACTCAAAGTTACGAAATATTTATTACTTAGAATACTATTAATAAAAATGTGGCGACATTGCATAATGACTCGAAGAAAAAAATGAATCGTAATGTGGCCTTCCATAAAAATAGCCTTAAATATTAATTTTCTTTAGAAAACAGTATTTGGTTACAAAATTAATAAAAAAGTAAAATATTTTAAAATGTATGCAAATGAATGTATATATATTCACATAACTTCTGCATATAAGCTGCTCAGTACTAAAAATAGTACACGTAATATAAAAAAGCTATAGATTAACAATACAGCTACAATCGATTATCAAATAATTATTTTGATGTGAAAACCTTAAAGAAGAGGTCGTGAGTGATCAATATCCATGGAGGGCCACATTAGCAAAATATCATGCTATTGTTTAAATTTGTATAACTCAAAATATATACAGTCAAATAATTTTATTTGACTGTATATATTTTGAGTTAAATAACAAATAACATACTCAAAAATACATATATTCATATGATAATACGCTCAAGTTTAAGAAAAATGAGGGGAAGTAGGTGTAATTAAATGCTAAAGTGTACCTCAGAAATGTTTCGAAATACTTGAAAGTAAAAATGCGTTATAATAAGTGCTGGTTATTGAGTATTGGTAATATTAGCGTCATGTGGTGTAACGGCGAGCTACTGAACTAATAATTTCATAAGTAATCATTAGGATTCGCTATATAATAGCGGAGATATTAAGGGAGAGAGAAAGAGGCCATAATATATACACTGGCCACACATAATACCACCTTCTTCTCTATATATATTTTATAAGAAATTTTACAATTATTTCTTTAAACAATTTTTAATATTTTTTAGTAAAAATAACGAAGAAAAAGAAAGAGAGAGAGAGAAAGAGAGAGGAAAAAAGAAATTTTATATAAACATATATCTGTAATTCATAGATTAGAAAAAACATCTAGAATATTCTTGTAGATATAAATGAAGCAGGTTATAGGAAATTTACAGATCTTGTAGTAATCATACATATTCATTTATTATTTGTTGTTTTGACTTATTCTTCATAATTTATAATTGGAATCGTTTTTTAATATACACAGGTACATTGGTACGAAGTTTGACAAGATAAACGAATACGTGAAATGTCTGTTGGTGAAAGAGGAACACGAATTAAAATGTACACAGAAAAAAGCTGTAATGATCCCGCGTCGATATATTACATGTACTGACAATTACAAGCACGCGCTATGGACTTCAATGTAAATTGGAATACAAACATGCTTGGGTAGATTACCCATTTGGATCTGATCTAAAATATTAAAAGTAGTGCATTCGGGATTTGACAGAAATTTAACTTATCCAAATAATAAAGAAATAATTTCATTTCTTGCTCACATGTTTGTTACTGTGGTTTTACTAACAAATATTATTTTTTTATAGGCATCTACATTTGGAATTGTGTCAAATCGCTCGTCAATTAAACGTAATATTTGGAATACAAATAACTATGGAAATAGGAGCTTATTTGATAATAATAATAAGATTATGTAACTACATTTTTGTACATATAAAAACGAAAGGCCATTTTATAGTTACAACGTTCACATGGTTTGGTCTACATTATTGGATATTCTTACATGTGACCAAGATATTCTTTTTAAATTATATTTGCGAAACTGTTAGTGCTAAGGTAAATTTTCGTATATTATAGATACGTATACGTATAATATATATATATATATATACACTCGTATACACAGGGTGATCTATTTTAATCTATCACTCCAAATATTTCCGTTCCCTTGTATTTTACAAGAAAATGTTTCAGACAAAAGTTGTATAGTTTCAAGGAGGCCATAAAATGGTACTATTGGTTTGATCTTGGATAGTCGCTCAAAGGTCACATGAAGGTCACTTTCAAGTTTCTTAAATTAAACCCACTATTTTTCATTACATATTCTTGTAGCTTACCTCGAGAGCTTTCCAAAACACTATAATAAAATATTTTTTCATTAAGTATTTTTCGAGTTATAAGGCTCGAAGGTTACAATACAGCCGGCATTAGCATTACGCAAATTGTCCGACCGATGGCTAAAACTTCTTGAATGTTATTCAGGATATCCTGGATAACATTTGTCAAGATC
>NW_017255933.1:2265108-2307326 GCF_001594055.1 Mycetomoellerius zeteki
ATATATTATATACTATAAATTATAAAATATATGTGATTATTTTTGATGAAATTTTATATATCATATTTTATTGTTATACAATAAAAATGTAAATACATAAATACTGAACTAAAACAACTTTATCTTCCATTGAAATCTTTAGTCAGAAAATTTAATTTTTTTTTTTCAGTTTGTCATAACAATTACAACATTCGTTATCATTATAATGCAGATGTCTCCCATACCACACACACATACAGAATACAATGGTTATTAAAAGAAGTCAACTAAATCAGATTTTGTTAACCATAAAATCATACAAGGTATAAGAATTTTGTTCGTAATATATTTTATTTTAATAAATAAAAATTGTAACTTTACTCTCTCTCTCTCTCTCTCTCTCTCTCTCTCTCTATTAATTACTAAATTTTTTTTATGTATCCTAATTTTCTTTTATATTTTTCTAGTAAATATTCAAATTAAACGTATATTAGTATAATCAGAAGCACAAATTTCGCAGCAAAAGAAAAAATAATATACTTCTAAATATAATTGGAATACTTTAAATATTTCAATATAATTAATGTAATAATAATATAATCATTGATTAAAAAATAAATTATGTAAGAAATTATAAACAAAATGTTACTATAATACTATATAATTTTTTATAGTATTTTTTAATTCTATATATACATAAATCAAATCTTAATAAACACTATTATTTATATTGAAGAATCATTGATTAAAGAATAAATTATGTAAGCAATTATAAACAAAATGTTACTATAATACTATATAATTTTTTATAGTATTTTTTAATTCTATATATACATAAATCAAATCTTAATAAACACTATTATTTATATTGAAGATGAAAATAAATGCCATTAGTATTAATATAAATCTTTATATTTTACAAAATACATATCTTTTCCTGTCTTCTCTGTCTTTCTTTCTCTCTCTATTTCTCTTTTTTTTAATTGTATTATTTTATTTTCATATGTGTTTTATTTTCAACTTAATGTGTGTAAGTTAAAAGAGCAAACAATAAAATATATAATCAAAAACAGGCGATTGAGAGCAAAAATTAAGACGCAGTTATTAAAGCGTTGTACGTTAACAATGTATTTCATAGACCTTACAATAAATATGATGAAATCGGACGTTTCGGCTCAGTTGGAGCCATCTTCAGCGATGTCCAAATAACATTAAAAATTATTCAAGATAAGATCCAAGCATGCAGCTAAGGGAGCTTCTTCAATTTCAAACTTGAGAAGCATCATTGTTAGTTGAATAGCTAAGTACTAAAGAAAAGTAATATGTATATTTATAAGAATAATTAATAATAAGACAATGATAAAACAAGTATAGAATGATCAAAGTATAGGATGACTCATCCGCTGCAAAGCATGACCCAAATATAACGCATGAACAGAGATAAATCGTTAAGAGGACCGAATTAAAAGAGCAATATTATTATTTACGTTTTATTTAATATTATATTATAATAAAATTATATATAATTAATGACATAATAAGCTTTTTATGTTAATATTATTTAATATTAAATCTCGTTATATGTAGTGTAGGTGATCCGACAATGAACCAATAGTACACTATGAACCATTGCGATATTTGCGATAAATACGACGTTACCAGATTGCGCTGTTATCATGCAATGATTTGCATTTGAATCCCTCCTCGGCTCCCCAATCGGCTGACAAATTGCGCCAAGGACGGCCATGTAATATCATATTTTAAGAATTTTGGGTTGCAAAATAAATTTTTTCCATAAGTTTTACGCATTTTTTATGTTTTTGTTGTTATACCTATCATTTTTTTCATTGTGCAATAGTTTTGTGTGCACATTTGGCTTTATTATTCTGTAAGCAACTTTTTTCTGTTGTATTATTTTACCGCATTATTTTGGAGATTATCGTGGAAAAGGTTAGGTGGTCTACAATATTATTTTGGAGATTATTGTGGAAAAGATTAGGTGGTCTACAATGAATCATTTTGATCTAGTGAACAATGAACCATGGCATATAACCTTTTTTACGATAACCTTCAAAATAATAATTCATTGTGGTAATTAATTAGAATACCCCTCCCCTATCTAAAATCTTAATAAAAATGTACTCATTCGACGCATTTTCACTCAAAACGAAAGAATCTGGCAGAAAAACGCGATGATCAGCCTTGTGAATCCTTATCATCTTATAATTTTCTATTTTCTAAATAAATATGTTAAAATATAGCAAAACTAAAATAATCCCAACAATTCGCAGTATAAAACATGCGGTTCATTGTTAAAAATAGCATGGTTCATTGTGTACACACCCCTTATACACAATGAACCACTTCCCGTTTTTTGAAATAATCGAAATTGTGGCCAAACTTAAAAAATAACTTAAAAGTTATTATTTACAGAACGCAACCAACTAAATTCGTAAACTGTATGCCAAAAGTCAGATCTTCAACTCAATAATTGAAAGAGATATAAGCCTCTGAAATTTACATGGTTCATTGTTGGACCACTTACCCTATATTTTATATTTATATACAATATTGGAAAGACATTATATAAGAAGAATAATATTAAATTGCTTCGCATAGAGAAACACACAAAAAATTAGTCAATGTGAATATTTCAACAACATCATAATGTACATACATTTAATGACGAGTCATCTTTATCATTTATTAAATTAGATCGAACTTTTTAATATTTGCGTAAGTGTTCTAATAAACATATAATATATTGCTCTGTATCTTATTGTTATACTATGTATTCCCGCGAAAAAAATGTTATATATTTATAGACATACTTTATATATTGTACATCTAATTATATTTAATTTTATATGATTTTATAAAACATGTATAAAATATTTTTTCCCTGGCAATGAATTTATCAATTATTTATGAATTAATTTATATTATTTATGTATTATATACATTTATTCCTATTAAAAAAAAGTTTCTTTAGTGTTTTAGAGTTACATCTTGCCTAATTGATTATGTAATGTACAAAACAATGATTTTTTAATTCAAATTGTTAATTCATAATAATCATGAAGACAAGTTTATAAATTGGTTTTTTTATATAACTAATTTATTTCTATTTGTATGAATTTAATAAAAATTATTATGATAACTGAATTTAACATTTTAATTAATTAACATAAGCAAAAAAAAATCCAATAGGGAGAAAATGTTTTTTAAACATTTTGTAAACGTTTATTTTTCATTAATTTTTCATTAATTTTTTCAACATTATAAAAATTCTTCTTCAATTCTTAGAAAAAAGTTTTTTTTAAATTAAAAAAAGAGGATTTTTCTCGTTATTTTAAACGTTATTTTATACGTTTTATAAACGTTAAAAAACATTTTTAAAAACATTAAAAAAAACGTTTTTTCAAACATTTCTTTCCCCACTGGGAATCGTTTCATCGCTATTAGCAGTAATAACATTAGAAAACACAGATCGACTACGTTATTGAGTATATTAATGAAGAAATTAGATAACACTAATGCATTGGTCACAATGTATTATTCTGCCACTTTTATGAATAAATTGTTGGCTGAACAGTTCAACAGACATATGATGTCAGTTTATGATAAACATTATAATTGCAAACATGGTGACTACTTTACAACAAGCTGTACGTCCTCTGTTCCTGACCTTTCACGTTCTTGGTTTAGGCATCCGTACTCCAGAGAAACCTTATTTAAGTATTTTCTACAGTGCAACATTGTGGATTATTTACGGTTATCTTTTTTATTATGTAGTGATTAGATTTAAAGTAGAACAATGGTTTCAGACAACTTCTGTTTTAATCACTATTCAGCTGAACTCAATTGTCAGCATGATATCTATATTTCTGAGTTTATATAATTGTAAGGTACATATATACGCACATACATATTTAATCTAGATTATTATATAAAAGACTATTAATCTAGCAAAACCATAATTAGTTTACTAAATAATTAGTAGATTGCAATTAGTAAAATTAAATAATTTTTATTTACATAAATACAATTTACAAAAAGTAAATATATTTTTGCCTAATTGTCCAGAGAATGTGGATGTTTATAAAAAGACTTGCTGCTGTAGACGATACGTTAAAAGAATTAGGTATTCCTAAATTATATCGAAAACTGCATATACGTATAAAAAGGATATTAATTGGATGGTTAGTGTGTAGCCAAATAATTAATATAATTGATATGATATGGTGGTTTTACACAATAGGGAATTATTGGTGTTTAATTATACCTTACGTTACAAACCATTATCAACATGTCAACGTGCTTGTGGATTTATTATTTATAACTTTTCTATGGTTTGTATATTATTTCTAATAACTCTTCGATGTGTGTATTATATTGGGAATCGCATATCCAATTTTCTTTTTCCAGTGCTTTTTTTCCATTACTAATATACCTAACTTTTATAATTAATAAAGATACATACATTTGCACGGTATCGTTATGTTCTTTTGTCTGGTTTCAATTAAAAAATTTTTTTACAATATGTTCATTGTTATAAAAGTTATAAGCAATCGAATTGGATTGGATATGTCATAACCAAATATGTCGCAATGTAATACATAAGAAATTAAAATTATATAATATTGTATACAATAGTTTATGATTAATATGGGTTGTGTGTGTGTGTGCGCGCGTGCGCGCGCACGTGTGTTGTATATGCTTTAAAAATAATTTAGTAGTAAATATAGTTTAAATGGATAAACGGTATAAATATCCTACTAATACAGTATAAATATATTACAGTTTTTACAATTGAGGGGATGGGGGATTAATGAATAAAGGCTTACAAAATCTTGATGTTGATAAAAATTAAAATAACTTGTTACTTTTTTATTACCATAAATAAGTATTACATGTATATTTAATATTTATATAATGTCTTTGAGAAGTTATATGTTATAATATTTCTCTATTACGATCAATATTTAAAAAGTTATTTGCAATTTAAAAAATGCACTTAGTCCCTTTTTCTGAATATTGATCATAATATTGTAAGAATCGACAGAAAGAAAAGGCTATTAACTAGTATGCCCGATGAATACAAAAATTTGTAATTGAGCCAAATTGTATTTATTCAAAATTTTCACATAAAAAAAATATAATCATAAATTCATTCAAAATTTTGGGTTTTCAAAAAATATTTATTCACAAAAAAACTATGAATATTTAACGAGTATTTATATTCATTCAAACAAAATATAAACTGAAAAAGAGAGCTGCAATAAGCGCAGTCGTTATCTTTTAACTATAACCGGCATTTTGATGACTTTAAGTAAAAAAAATGAATTTTATTTATTTTTGTCACTGAAGTATTCAGAAGGAAACTTAGAAATTTTGAAAAATATTTTAGAAAGCAATGTATTTTTTATTTATAAATATTTATTTGATAAAGCGCCATACATATTCCGATATAATTCCGGTTACATCACAGTAATGTTATAAACACTTTATAAGATATCTTGGGCGCGTTCATTATGGTCTGAGGACATTAAATTCCGAGATATATTATTTATTCCCAATAAAAATGTCTTTGTTTAATATAGGTTAAACAAGAACGCCTATCTCATATAAGTCGCGGACTAAAAGCACGGTGTAATTGTAGCTGCATTATTTTTCTAGATTTCTGTTTTCTCTTGTAGGCTTACAAGCTATGTGCAGATAATACATAGTAAAAGTAAATACGAAACGAAAATATTCGTAATCATATTCAAAAAATATTCATTCAAATGGAATAAAAAAATATTTATTCGTTTCTTGACGAATAAAAAAGATGTGTATTCGAATGAGTATTTTCAATCATTTTTTATTCATTTATTCGAATGTTAGGTATATTCACCGGACACACTATTAACTGCAGAAATGTTTTTTATTTCCACATTCTTCTAGAAGAAATACAAAATAAATATAAAATACATTTTACTTTTACTTGTATAAAATAAATTGAAATAATGTTCAATCATCATTTGATGAGTTTTCGTAAAATTTTTTAACATAAATATGTTGTAATGAAAACACATTATTGTCGTACCATTTTCATTCAGTCTCTGGTAAAAATCTCATTAATAATTTTAAATCATTTATGTCCTTTTTCCACAGATTATATCATTTTCACAACCACAGGACAATCGAAACACGTTCATAATTACTGTAAGCAATATTATTTCTTTGTTTGTTTACGCTAGTCTCCGGAAAAAGGGTCTAAGTAGAATTGTGCCTTTATTCTGCCAATCCTCTCAATTTTAGATAAAATTAGACATAGGAATACATTCGATTATCTGAAAATTATTTCTTCATAATCTTTGGTTAGACTTTATTCTTCATTAATTGCACAATTTTTTCTTCGCAGGTATATTGGCAACAGATTTGACAAATTGAATGCATACATGAAATGTTTGCTATTAAGAGAGGAACATGATATAAGATGTACATGGAGAAACGCAGTACAGCCCACTCATCAACATAATATGTGCATTAATAATTACAACACTTACGTGTTGTGGATTACAATGTAAATCAGTACACAAATGTATTTGAATAGATTACTGATTTTGGTCTGATCTTCTATCTATTATATAAAAGTGCTGTATTTAGGATTCGTCAAAAATTTCAGATTTATTTAGATAACATATAATCCATTTAGATTAAAAAAAAACTATTTTTTTTCAATTCTATATTTTTGTGCTCTTATTAACAATTTATCTTTTGATAGGCATCTTCATTTAGAATTGTGTCAAGCTGCTCGCGAATTAAACGCAATATTTGAAACACAGATAACTATGGAAATGGCAACTTATTTGGCATGCCTGGCAAGACTACTTAATTATATTTTGTTTTACATAATAGGAGGTGAAATTGTGATGTCATTACACAATTGGCTTGATTTCTCTTTCTGGATATTCATATATGTGACCAGACTCTTCTGCTTAAATTACATTTGTGAAAGCGTTAGCACTAAAGTAAATCTACACTAAATTTATAGTACACAAATACACACACACTATACAGGGTGTTTCCAAATTAAATGGCAAAACTTCGGGAGCGTGTAGAGGAGTAAAAAACTAAGAAAAAAAGTCCTATAGACATATGCTCCTTTTTGCTTTGTTTCGCAGGAAATCACGAAAAAAGAAAAAAATATATTTAATTTATTATTTTAATTATTTTATTTATAAACTTTTTAATGAAGATTTTGTTCGAAATGTGCACCTCTTGCAGCAATACAAGCATTGCATCTGTCAAACACGGCTCTTGTAGCAGCCAGGCACTGTTCTTGCGATATTCTGTTCGCTGCAGCTACGATACGATTTCTCAAATGTTGCTCTGATATTTTCGATTTCTCTGAAACGGAGCAAAAACGAGCATATGTCTATAGGACTTTTTTTCTTAGTTTTTTACTCCTCTACACGCTCCCGAAGTTTTGCGATTTAATTTGGAAACACCCTGTATATATATTATATATACACAGGACATCTTTTTTTAATCAATCTGGTTAATGTTTCCCGAAGTTATTGATAAATATACAATTATTATGAAAAGGAATATTTCAGATGAAAGTGAAACTCTGTTCATAAGTTGAAATCAAATCGACATCGATTGGTTTTTCGGACCGTTTGATTTAATATCGACTACATTTTCTAATGATCTTCGCAAAAGATTAATAGAAAATCTAATAGGTTTCAATTAAACGGTCCTAAAAATCAATTGACTTCAAATCGACGTGAACCTGGGAATGAAAGTAGAAAGGGGGATGTAATTCAGTCACGTTGTTTTTTTTTTTTTTTTTAGGTGGAGACACCAAAAGATGGATTACGATCGTAACTGTTTGAAAATGAGTTGTTCCATTAAAAAAAGGAAGGAATCTCTTTATCTTTTGGACGCCTCCACCTAGAAGGAAAAACATCATGATCAAAATACGTCTCTCCCGAAACCATTCCACTTTCATCTAAAACATTTCTTTTTATAATAATTTCATCTTTATCAATAATTTTGGAGAAAGATGATTGGAAAATTGATTAAAATAAGATACCCTGTATACAGAATGTTCTGCGAGGAAATAAAAAAACTTCTCAAACGTATTCTAGAGATCATTCTAAAAAAAAAATTCATATTCACTGTAAGTCAATTGAGCTCATAATTGTTGAGATATAAAAAATTTAATTCTAGTCGGTAACGTAAATTTTTAATTAACTTATCATTTCTGGACTTCTTTTATGGAATGATATGAAGTCTATGCGGTGTATATAGTAACGCAAGGTCAGAGAGCCTCCAATAATTAAATAATAGAGTAATAGGAGCCACAGATAATACTAGTATTTGCATTGAAATGGAAAAAATTAATTGACAACCTATAATGTACATAACAATAAATATAACGAGTAAAAGAGTGTTCACAAAGAGAAGATGAATGAATGTTTTGAACGATCAATGTGAATAGAAGAATAATATTTACATAAAAATTATAAATATCTTATACTTTTTGCCTGTTTCAATATTAATAAAAATTGCTTACATTTCGATAATTGGGCCGAGTTGACTTATAATCAGTTATGCGTATATAAATTTTTTTATTTAGAGTAAAATTAAAAATATTTTAGAAATTTATCGATTTCCTCACGGAATCCCCCTGTATACATAATTTATTTATTTATTATAAATTTTAGTCGAACAAAATGAATGCTGTAATTCATGGCTTAACAGATTCTTTTCGACATGCTGTCCTCCATGACGAGGTAAAATAAGAATCAATAATAAAAAGCAATTAAAGTAAATTATTTTTAGATTTAAATAACACACTATCATTTTGTACAGATTTACCAGTTTACGTTACAAATAATACATCATCCATTGAAATTCACTGGATTAGGTCTCTTCTATTTTGGGAATGGCTTTTTGCGAAAAGTTCGTTTCAACTTCATTAAATCTTACACTTCTCTTTCTTTCTGTCTGCACTAAAATATACGATAGATATCAAAGAAATTTACTATCACGTCTTACAACTTTTATTACTATTTTGTGTGACAAATGTGTCAAATTAATATATGATAAGTTTTTAATACTGTTTATCTTTTATCAAAACTTTTATACTTATTAAAATTTAATTAACGCGATTTCTTTCAGTTTTTTATGACAATTGTGACGTATGTGATCTTCATAATCCAAATGTATAACGTATCTAACTAATATAATTTATTAAGAGAAATGATCAAATTGAAGAAATATATTATACTACAATACAAGATTATTTATTGCTAGACAAAAATATATTATCCTATTCCATCGATAATTAATTAAATATTTAATATGTAATATATGTAAATACATAATATGAAAATTGCAATGTTGTATTATTTTTAGAGCGCGCAAAAATTCCAAAAAGTTTGTTCTAATCGAATAATTCAAGATATATTGTTTCATTCGCAATAAAGCAATATGAAAATAAAACAAAGACTTTAATTAAATTAAACAATAATGCACATAAAAATAATGGCAAATTTACTTTTCAGCGTTATTTAAATAAGGAACTTTACATAAAATCTAGTGTTGATTCTTTGTAAATTTTTACACTCTAATAAATACATATTTCATTTTAATAAAATATTACAATATTTGTCGAAAGAATAATATGGCAAGTAAAAAACAACTTGAATATATGTACAATATTAAGAATCTTTATTTTAGACAGCATATGTGAGAACAATTAACACTAGAAATTAAAAAGCCTATAACGGTCAAAGCTGGATCTTTAATGCTTAAATAATTCTATCTTGAATTACTATATATACTATATATGTACTTATACATATATACCATATTTGTAGTCTTTCGAACTGCGCACCTAATTGTTTTTCCTGATATTAGCCTTTTTCACAACAAAAGTATTATTTCGCACTATACTCGTTATCAGTATTAGTTTACCCGATCAGAAGACATGGCAGTTGGGCCTCGGATGTGTGTGGAAAAAGTGTTTGAGTATTATACTTTTTTATGTATAAATGTATCGCTGCGCTTGGCTTAGCGCCGAAACTACTGTGTCTCCAGATGTGATATGATTATGATGTGATCCTACAGAGACCAGCCGTGTTCGTATTATTTACTTATAAATTAATAAACAATAATAAAATAAATGAACTTTCGATAGTAGCTTAACGTAATCAAAATTATATAAAAACTAAATTTATTTTATTTATTTTAACGTATATATAACTACATTTTAACGTCATATATCTATATACATTTATATTTCAGTTCATGTCATACATTTTAACATTATATATAACTATATACATTTATATTTCATTTAACCGTATAGTAAATATATGTATACGATAAAAAAAATTGCAAAATGTAATTTTAAAAAGTGCAAATACTTTGTATATGGATCGATTATTTCAATTGTGCTATTTATTGATCTAAAGACATTTGCGGTATAATCAGATATAATCATTCCATTGTGATGATGAACTTGAAACGTTTGCAGAACTCTGCAACTTGAAAACTCACAGTTATAGCATTTGAAATTGCGAGAGCCTCTACCATGATCGATACTACTGAAAAAGCGTTGAGTCCTGTTTCCTTTATTACTTTTCTTTTTGGTTTTGGAATTTTCAGATATCCCTCAGATCAATTAAGATATCGCTTCAGTATTTTCTACATATTAACTGTGTGGAGTGTTTATGCTTACACGATCTATTATATAATGACTTTGTTTTCGATAAAAAGTATATGTAATAGTTTTACGGCTTTTTTTGTGATAATAAATTTTTTTTCGGCAATAATATCCACAGTTATTGCTATCTAAACACGAGGTATATATGTTTTATTTGTATATGTTATTGTTTTAATACAGTGTGATATTTAAAATAGAATAATGATGTACAATACCATTTTCTAACATAAAACAAATTAACTTTATTATTAATTTAGAAATGCGATAAAATAAAATCTTGTATTATTGAATTAAATTATAGAAAAATTTTAACTTTTTTTTGCCACATGAATATGAATAGTCATTTCCGATATATTTTTGCGTGCAGAACACGAATCCGTTAGGAAAAGTTGGCATCATATCATAATTTTGAAGAAAATGGCATTAATAAGCAAATACCGCCAATTTTGAGTATTTTCAAGATAGACCGACCATAATTAAATTTTTAATTAATTACTATTAATTAAATTTTTAACACCAGCGATTAATTTTTTTGCTAAATTTTATAAATGCCACTTTAAAATATCAACTTTTAGTTTTAAATGCATTTTGATTTATTTTGCTATGACGTTTTTGTTTCCAAGATATAACAATAATTCGAAAACAGAGTTATTTTCTTCTATAATATATACCATCCAACAAAATTTGACCTTTCTTTTACCACAAGGTGCAAATAGTCTTTTTCGATATATACACTGAAAAAAGAAGTGTTTAATTTTAAGATATTAAAATGTTTTATTGTTGACTCCATTTTTTAAACACTTAAAGATGTTTTAGTTTTAAACCTTTTAAATAGACAAAACACTACGTGTTTGGATTTAAAACAAAATGCGTTTTAAATTTCATGAACAAATCATGAGATGGAATGTCGATACAAAGGAAAATCTCTACTTTCTATGATTTCTGATTTCTGCTGGTCAATTGCTGAATAAATTTAAAAGACATTAATGTAATTTGTAACGTTTGTGCGTCATTTGTGATCATATTTGACCTCAAAACCTTAAGAATAGCGCTTCTGGTACTCCTCAAAATTAATAACTTCAAATTTATACCCCATTCTTATACGATCTAACTTTACCAAATTCTTTGGGGAAATAATAGTGGACCATGTCCCCGACACAACCAAACCCATGTGCCCTCTCTCTCTCTTTGGAAAATTTTTGTGGTCACACAATGTAATAAACGTTAATAGAAAGACAAATTTCAGTAATGAAATAAAAGAATAAAACAATGTTTCCTTTGTGTAAAAATGTAAATTTATTATTAGAAGCAATTGTTATAAGTGTAAAATAATATAATTAATCATTTTAGGCGCAAAAACTAAGGACATTATTCATAAATTAACAAATCTTCTTTTTTTTGCCGAGATACGCGAAGAGGTAAAATAAATCTACAATTATCTTTTAATTCTAAATAATATTTATCTAAGTAAAAATCACATATTGTGTAACGCAGGTTTACCAATTTGTTTTGCAAATATCATTGCGTCCATTGAAGTTTAGTGGATTGGGTTTATTTTATTTTGGGAACGATTTTATGCGTAAGATTAATCTTTAACATATTTTATATCTTTATATAAAAGCTTGTTTTTTTAAGTTGCAAAACTTTTCTAACAGTAATGTTTTTGTTTGACATTTCCTTTTAGTTCTGCATTTGGATCGTCATCGCTGTTATTTTCATGACTCAAATGGACTTTACTCCTATATGGACCCAAATCTCTAAAGTTAATTTAACATATTATGACAAAAAATAGGAGCATATTGTAGAATAGTGAAATTCTTTATCCGCGTCCAAGTCTCTATTAATTTAGTTTTACCACTAACACATTTATTTATTTTTTACATCATTTTTTTTAAATTATATACTATATAGAATGAATATATTTGTTTATAAAATTTACGATGTAAATAATTATATTAAATTTTATTACATTGTATTAACGTATTAAATATAATAATTCCTAAATTTGTCATTTTATTTTATGTCGTATATATACGTACATATAATTATATTAAATAAAACTTTTTTAATACTTATAGATTATTTCCTGATTAGTTAATCACGTAACATATAAAAATTAATATTTTATTTAGAATCGATATCAATAATCGTGAAAACATATTAACTTAAAACTTAAGTACAAATACGATAAAGAAAGGCCGAATCGATCAAAATTAGATGTTTCGAGTAATACATTATACATTCTTTTATTAAATTAATTTATTCCAGATATACTTAAGTCTTCAGTTACTAAAAGTATACATTATATCGCTACTTAATTTCTATCTGTCATATAATTTTACTTAAAATTTTAATACAGAATTAAATATTTTAATTGGAAATGTCCCCAAGCTAAAAGCATTTGCAATAACATTGTCATTATTACAATAGCATTAATAGTTAAACAGCATCATAGATCAAAAGTGTCATCAAGTATGTTTATAGGAAAGTCAAATAGTATATAACACTAATGTATTGATGTCTAAATTATTCTGTTAATATATCTGTCGATAAACTTGCTGTATGTCGGCCAAATAAAATACAACAGACATACGTCAGTTAACAAGGACGATAAATATGATGATGAGTATGATGAATACCATAGAACAAGCTATGCGTCCTTTGTTCTTGACTTGTCATGTTCTTAGTCTGAGCATCTATACTTCAAAACCTTATTTGAGTATTTTATATAATGTAACAGTGTGGTGCGCTTACGGTTATCTTTATTATTATATGGTGTTCGTATTCAAACAAGAAAAATGGTTTTTAGCAACTTCTACTTTAATCAATAACGTGATTGACTTTCTCGTATGTATTACATCTATTATGTGTTTACATCAACATAAGGTACGTACATATATTTAATACTTGAATTAATTTATTAAAGTCGATTAATATATATTGTATTTTTTATAATAAAAATATAATTACATAAATATTGAATAAGGGATTTCTTAGGACCGTCAATGTGAATACACAACTAATAAAAAAAAGCCTTTAACGGTCAAGCTAGATCTTAAGTGCTTAAATGATTTGATGTAAATTTATATACTACCTAAGTGATTATTTAAATTACACGCTAAATTAATTTTTCAGTCTTGAAACGCAAACTCGACTGTATTACAATAGTAGTGTCACAAATTAATTCGACCAGCAATTTAATAATTTGATGCTCATAAGCATCTTAGAAAGATGCTTATAGTAAGATACAAATAGTGTTATATACTATTATGATGCTAAAAGTGACATATTAAAACTTGTAAATAATTTTATTCGTAAATAATTTAAATGGCTACATAAATAGTGTATAAATTCATATATAATAATTTAAGCATTACGGATTTTAATACGCTATTTAATAGAATCATTAAAATCTTTCTAAGCTGCCTATGAGTATTAAATTATTACACTGTTAGTTTAATTTGTGATATTACTACTATAGTATAGTTCAATCAGCTTGAGTATCAAGACTAAAAAATCAATTCCGCGCAACTTTATGACTATACATAAGTAGTATACAAATTCAAAGATCCAGTTCGACCGTTAAAGGCATTACTTTTATTTATAGTTGTGTATACATAAAAATAATTTTTACATAAAAACATCTTATATCGAATAAATGTATTCTTGCCTAATATTTTTCAGAGATTGCGGAAATTCATAAAAAGGCTTGCTGCTGTAGATGATACATTAGAAGAGTTAGGTACTCCTAAAATGTATCGAAAATTGCATATACGTATAAAAACAATATTAATTGTATGGTTAATATGTAGTCAAATAGCAAATACATGTGATACTTCATATCTTTGTCATACATCGGAGACTCAATGGTGCATGCTTTTGCCTTATATTGCGAATCATCATCTCCATTCCAACATGTTTGTAAATTTATTATTTACAATTTTTCTATGGTTTGTATATTATTTATAATATTCATGTGTACTACAAATATTTTAATCAACATCTATTTTATAAATAAGTTGTTATCGCAAGAAACATATTTTTTAAAGAATTAATATTTTTAATGAAAATAAATTAATGATAGATACAATTCCTGTAACGAACATATAAAATCTTAAAACTAAAATAGTGTTTCAGTTTAATACAACATTTTTATACATAAATATAAATTAATAAAGATAAGATATAACAGTTTAATACACTGCACTTTTGAAGTTATTTGTAGCATATTCTTCATAAATTTTAAAATTAAATAATTTTTTCTTTGCAGGTACATTGGTACCAAATTTGACAAATTAAATAAACATATAAGATGTTTGTTATTGGGAGAAGAACATGACACAAGATACATATGGAGAAGAATAGTGTCTGCTCATCAATATAACACGCATATTAATAATTACAAGCGTGTGTTGTGGATTACAATGTAAATCGTATACAAATGTTATATACAAATGTACTTGGATAGATTATATTATTACCATTATTATATATTATTATCATTATCGTATAGATTTTGGTCTGATCTAGCATTACACAAAAGTGTTTAACATTTGGCAGAAATTTGAGATCTATTTATAGACAAGATGTACTCTATTTAGATTAAAAAATTAATTTTTTAATCTAAATAGAAAGAAAAAAATAGTAAAAAAATTTTTAATTCGCTATTTTTTTACACTTTTAATAATAATTTACGTGTTTTTATGTAGGCATCTTCACTTGGAATTATGTCAACTTACTCGAGAATTAAATGCAATATTTGAAATGCAAATAACAATGGAAATGATAGCTTCTTTGGCATATTTAACAAAAATGTTACGTTATATGTACATACATTTAACTTCAAATGATAACTTTATATCATCGCTACCAGATTGGATTCAAATTTATGTTTGGGTATCTTTATATATAGCTAGAGTTTTCTGGATAAATTATGTCTGCGAAAGTGTTTATGCTAAGGTAAATCCATGCATAATTTTAAAAATATAAATGTATACATATTTGTTTGTTTATTTATGACAAATTATTAATTTTAGTCTAACGAAATGGATACGATAATTCATCGATTGACAGATGTTCCTCAATGTACTGACATGCGCAACGAGGTAAAATAAGTTTCGCTAGCACCCAAGAGAAAATTGAATTAAATTGTATACTTAAATAATAACCACTCTGTACAGATTTATCAGTTTACACTACAAATAATACATCATCCATTAAAATTGTCTGGACTAGGTCTCTTCGATTTTGGAAATGGTTTCTTACGAAATGTTCGTTTTTATATGTAGATATTTTTACACTTTATTAAATGTTTTCATTTTTATTTCTTGCAATAAATTTATTACCAAATGTTTCTTCATTATCGCTGATTAGATAAAATGATAATACTCCAGATTAGAGGATCCCCTCCAATGGCCTTGATCTTGACATATGTTATCAAGGTCGTGACCCTGAGTTATTTCCAACAGATTTTAGCAGTCACTCGTTACTCGTTAAAAAGTTATTAAGAAGGAAAGTTCGAAAAATGATATCTTTTTTCACCATATAGAACAAAAATTTCCTACTTTAAAATATATTTTACGACTGTCCATGCGAAGCGACTCCCATCCCATCTCCCCCTTACTTAGGAGCGCACGATTTCCACGCGAAGCGACTCCCATCCCATCCCCCCCCTGCTTAGGGGCGCACGACTTTCTATGCTAAGCGAGTTCCATCCCATCTCACCAAGTTGCTTTGCATGGAAGTCGTGCGTCCCTAAAGCCGGCGGCACACAATGCTTGTTTTCTTGCTGGATTGCTAGCTAGAATAAATTCTTGCCACCGTATTGGCTATGATGCTGACACTATCAGTACCGCAGCCAATACGATGGTAAGATTCTAATCTAGCTAGGAATCCAGCAGGAAAACAAGCATCGTATGCGGCAGGCTTAAGTAGGTGGGAAGGTAGGATGAAAGTCGCTTCTCGTGAAAAGTTATTACGTAAGCAAGGAAGGGTATAGAATAGTTTTTAATATTATATATAGCAAAAATAAAATGTTATTTTTCAAACTTTTTTTATTAATAACTTTTTAACTAATAACGAGCGACGGCTAAAACTTGTTGGTGGTCACTCAGGGTCATGATCTTGACAACATGTGTCAAGATCAAGGTCATTAGAGGGGGTCCCCTAATTTGGAGTATTACCACTATTTTTATTTATCTTTCATCAAAACTGTTGTCTATATTACAACTTAATCAACATTATTTCTTGCAGTTTGTCTTGACAATTTTGACGTTTTTGATTATTGTAATCCAAATGCCTGGCGCTTCTGAAACGTTTACGTATTAAAAAGATGATCAAGTTGATATCTTGAAAAGATAAATTATGATACAAGACATGGAAGCTATTATTTGCAAATAAATAATATTTTTCTTATTTTAGTAATATTTTTCGAATATATGTGATATATTCGCAATGATGTGTTGTTAAGTGCGCATATTCCTGTTTCGATCACTAATGTTTATCAAATGATTAACGTTAGATGCATATTGTTACTCTGTCAACATGAAAATAGAACTGAAACTATATTTAAATTCAACTTTTTAAATTCAATAATATAAATAAAAATAATTTATATTAGAAAAATTATTTATCTGTCAGCACTATCCATCTTAAAGATCCTATCATTCAATTATACTGTAAAGCTTTCAACAAATCTTCGCTTTTCAGTAAAGTTTATAATTCGTCAATAAAATATTGTCGTTATCATTAATAAAATATTCATTAGAAGTGTAGTATTAATTGTAAGTAGATATAAAAATTTTGATATTAATTCTTCTACTTCATTAATTAAAAAAATTTTTTTTTCCACCCATTATATATAGATCCATTATATATAGTAATAGATATAATCAATATTGTTCTCATAAATATAATTTATCTGTATATATATATAATTTTTTTGATACACGTAAACGCTAAAAGAAACTTACACAATGATTACGATCTAGTATATTTATTTACAAATCACATCATCACGAGACAGAAAGCAAATGAATTAGAATATACAAGTAGCATAAATTTTTACAACTAATAATTATACTTGCGTAATTTTAAATATATTTTTATATTTACTATAAATTTAATATAAATTTAATATTTCATAATGAAAATAACATTTGGTATTTCATATATACATTTCTATATAACTTTGTTTAAAATTTTTATTTAACTTTATATAGAAGTTTAATATAACTTTTTCAAGAATTATACAAATGGTTATATTTTTCATTCCTGATCTTCTCTCCTTGTTACATAAATTGTTACATTGTAATAAATTTGATATTACAATAATAACGTCGCACACTTCCTGCTTCATCATTGTTAGCCTCATTACTTGTTAGTCACATTATATAGCATAAAAAATAACGACATACAGTAAAAATTGCAATATACAAATCAACATTGCCAAGAAAAATACGACATGTACTAATATTAATGTAGCACGTAAATTAGAAACATCGTTTAAATTATTCGCGGTATGCAAAATTTAATAGTGACTCGCCCCTTTTATCCTTGAAAATGGATCAATCATTTTAATATGGATAAGTATCGAACGAAACATACGATTCCGAAGTTGTGGTGGAAATTGACAATCGTAATGCCTTTGCTAAATGAATTTAAATAGTCAGTATAATCTTTCAATAGTTATAATCATGATGATAATCACTGTTCGACAGATCCTTTTTAATTACCTATATGCTTCATTATTGGTTTGTTACTTTAGAAAATAATCGACAGTTCGATGGACTCTAAACTTAAGTATTCTATACTTTTGACAATCTGGTTCCCTTATGCCTACATTTTTTATTATATGATAATTATTTTTACTTTCAGAATATCATGTCGAACTATATTTATTATAATTACTTTGAAATATATTCACATCAATTGTATCTACGATTATGAGTTATTATCATAAAAAAAATATATTCCGTTTCAATGTATTTACAAGCTATATTATTTTTTTATGTTATACAGAGTATAACTAAAATAACGCCCATTAATCATACAGTGCTATTTCTAATAAAAAAAACTGAGACAAAAAGTCCAGTTTGCAATTTTCGCAATATTTTGTTTAGTTACCCAACGAGCAAAATGTCTAAAACCGACGTATAAGATAATATCATCGGTTACTGATACAAGATTGGTCGCAGGATATGTAGGGAAGAGAGAGAGAGTCGCATAAATGAAGCATATAAAATAGGCGAGTGATTCGAAATTTCGAACTATTCGGTTTCGAATCTCTCAGATTCGAAAACGGATCGAATCACATTAGAAGCATATGTATTTAAAATTTAATTATTCAATTACTAAAAACATACATATATCGCAACTTAATCTTCATATATTGACAAAAATTTCAATACGGAATTAAACATTTTAATTGAGGAGTGTCCCCAAGCTAAAAACATTTCCATTTAATATTTACATATAACTTATTACTATTAGCATTAATAGTTCAGTGGCATCATAGATCGAAGGTCATCAAATATGTTTATAGAAAGGTTACGTAATATAAAATGCTAATGTATTAATGTATAAATTATTCTGTCTCGTCGATAAACTAGCCGCATATCAGCTAAATAAAGTACAAACAGACATACGATGTCAGTTTACAATAGGACCAATGATAAATATCATGAAAACCATAGAACGAGCTATACGTCCATTGTTCCTGACTTGTCAAATTCTCGGTCTATGCGTCTATACTTCGAAACCTTATTTGAGCACTTTATATAACGTAACAGTGTGGTGCGCTTACTGTTACCTTTTTTATTATATAGCGATCGCACAAAAAGAAGAATGGTTTCTAGCAACTTCCACTTTAATCTATTATGGGATGAACTTTCTTGTCAGCATTACATCTATTATTATAAGTTTACATCAACATAAGGTATGTACATATATACACTGTTTAAAAAAGTTATGGTATTGAAAAATTGTGGGCAAAAATTGGTCAACTTTGACTAAAGATAACTTTACGAAAAATTAACGTAGGATAATTTTTTCTTTTTTTTTAAATTAAAGCTTAAAATCTCTACTTTAAGACGTTCTGGTCAAATTTTAAGTTTGATGTACCCCTGCTATTGTAATATATTGTATAACTCTTAAAAATATGAGATTGTGTTAGTCATATTGAAAATTGCAAAGTTTGACGGAATGCACGGACATTGTAAAATTTTTTTGGGGAATGCCGTTTGCGACATAAAGTTCGAACTTTCCCCTTTAATTTAAAAAAAATGAGTTGCTGCGATTTTTTTCCGCAAAGTTACAATACTTTAAAGTTATCCTTGCATCTTTGACATATACTACCGACGTTACTTCCATTACCGGATGCATCACGACGAGGTTGCTCGTGATGGATTTTGATGGATTTCGCACGTTTCTGCGTGTGTGTAGATTTTGTACATCGTATTTCTGTATGTAAATTTCAATAACGCGTGTTGCCTCCGCGTTACTCGATTACTGCTTGCAGTTGATTCCTCATATTAATGCAGGCCCTAATTTATTCTTGCGGAATGTCATTCCAGATTTGTACTAGTTAATGGGTCATAGATTAAGAGATTTGGTAAGACCTGTCAATCTCAGAGACTTATCACAAGCTCTAGTACAAAGATAATTTTTCGCAAAGTTATCGTTAGTCAAAGTTGGCCAATTTTTGCTCACAATTTTTCTATGCCATAATTTTTTTGAGCAGTGTATATGCAATACTTGAATTAATTTATTAAAATCGGTTAATGTATTACGTTCCTTATAATAAAAATATAATTACATAAATGTAACATTTACATAAATAAAACTTACATTGAGTAAATTGTATTTTTGCCCAATATTGTCTAGAGATTGCGGAAATTTATAAAAAGACTTGCTGCTGTAGATGATACATTAGAAGAATTAGGCACTGCTAAAATATATCGAAAGCTGCATATGCGTGCAAACAGAATAATAATTTTGTGGTTAGTATACAGTCAAATGATGAATATATATGATATGCCATTTTTTTGTCACACATCGGAGAATAAATGGTGCATGCTTATGCCTTATATTACGAATCATATTCAACATGCCAACATGTTTGTGATTTTGGTATTTACAACTTGTCTGTGGTTTGTATACTTTTATAATATTTGTATATATTACATATTTTAATCAATTTTTAAAATAATAATTTAAGAAATAAGTTGTTATATATATATCACAAGGAATATATTTTTTAGAGAATTAATATTATTAGTGAAAGTAATTTAATGATAGATATAATTCTTATAAGAGATACGTATAATTTAAAAATTAAAATGTTCAATACAATATTTTATAAACTTAAATTAATTAATTTTATTTAAAGACGAGGTACATAACAGGTTTATACATATACTTTGGAGTTATTTGTAACTCATCCTCCATTAATTTTAAAATTGTACAATTTAATTTGCAGGTACATTAGCACCAGATTTGACAAGTTAAATGATCATATGAGATGTTTATTATCGAGAGATGAATATGATATAAGATATATACAGAAAAAAATAGTAGTGCCGAGTCATCGATATATCATGTATATTAATAATTATAAGCGCGTGTTGTGGATCACAATGTAAATCGGTACACAAATGTACTTGAATAGATTATATTATTACCATTATTGGATAAATTTTGGTCTGGCATAGCATTTTATATAAAAGTGCTGCATACAGACTTTAAAAAATTATTTAGATAATACATATATAATCAATTTAGGTTGAAAAATTTTTTTTAATTCACTATATTTTATGGTGATATCCCGTTTGTCTATAAATCAATTGCTTATGGTATAGTTTGCTTACATCACTTTTGCCGACAGTTCGTTTGTGCACACATATTATTGCTTACAGTTCGATTGCCTGCATACACTTTTGCGCACAAGTAAAATTTTCAGAAACGAAGTCACATTTGCCTACATGTATTACTGGCTACAGTTTGATTGCCTACATATGCTATATTCTGTTTTAAAAACACAAATTATTTTCTTATAAAATTTGACCTTAATATTATATTTGTGCGCAAAAGTAGGCAATCGAGCTGTAGACAATAATTTTTATGCGCAAACAAACTGTCGGCAAAAGTGATGTAGGCAAACAATACTGTAGACGGGTAGACCATCGATTTAGGGCTTGTTCAGATGATCGACTTTGTAGCTCCACAATTGTAAGCACCGACCCGTTTATACGGAGTTATTTTCTGGCGCTACAGAAAAGTGTCACGAATATATTCATATGGGCTTCGCAAAGTTCCAATTCATGTACAATAGTTAGGTCTCCTTATTCTTACTTCATGGAATTCGCTCATCTAAATGCATCCGCAACGTTTTGTCGCGCCACGAATTGGCCCATATGAAGATATTCGCGACACTTTTCTGTAGCTCCAGAAAATAGCTCCGTATAAATGGATCGGCGTTTACGATCGTGGTGCTACAAAGTCGATCATCTTATATTCGATCCACAACCTTGATTTAAGAGGCCATAAGCCGTAAGCCTTATGAAATTGACTAATCACAGTTAAATATGAGAAAAATAATCGACCGTGATTGGTCAATTTCTTACAGCTTACGGCTCACAGTCTCTTAAAGCAAGATTATGGACCGCCGAGCATTAGTGATACTATAATAAAAGTTAAGCTATCGAGGTATTGGTTTTTGATTGATTGCCGAAATCCGCCATATGTAATAGCCAACCACTAATTTCAAATGAGTCACAATAGCCAACACAACCGCGAGTTACAAGCAAATTGTAGAAAATGACGTATTTGATGTTATCCTTCATATTTTCGCGTTATCTAGCGCTGGCAGTATAACATTTACACGAGATTTGTTAAAGAATGTTATTTTTAACCATACCATGTTCATTTAATTGAACTTGGCTACGTGTGTTTGACATGTCATACTTTCTGTATGTCGTCTACAGTCTCTGTAGTATTTGGTTATTAATGGCGGTTTAGCTTAACTCTTATTATAGAAACACTAGATGGTTTGAACGAGCCCTTATAGAAAGAGCCATCTCTTTTTTTACACTCTTTAATAATAATTTGTAATAATGATTTGGCATTTTTATGTAGGCATCTTCATTTGGAATTATGTCAACTTACTCGCGAATTAAATGCAATATTTCAAACACACATAACTATGCAAATGATGTCTCATTTAATACATTTCACACGAATATTTCGTTATATTTATATACATTTAACAGCAAACGATGACTATGTATCACCTATGATTAGCATTGACCTTTATTTTTGGCTATTCTTACAAGTAACTATAATTTGCTGCATAAATTATATGTGCGAGAGTATTAGTGCTAAGGTAAATCTATATATAATTTAAAAAATATAAAGGTATACATATTTGTTTATTTATGACAAATTATTAATTTTAGTCTAACGAAATGAATATAATAATTCATCGATTGACAGATGCTCCTCGATGTGCTGACATTCGCAACGAGGTAAGATAAGTTTCGATAACATCTAAGAGACAATTGAAGTAAATGTTTAAACTTAAATAATAACCACTCTGTACAGATTTACCAGTTTACGCTACAAATAATGCATCATCCGTTAAAATTGTCTGGACTAGGTCTTTTTGATTTTGGAAGTGGCTTCTTGCGTCAAGTTTGTTTTTACGTTTATATTTTTATACTTTATATTAAATATCTTTATATTTTTATATCTTTCACTAAATTACATTCATTACTAACGTTTTTTTTATTACCACCGCTTTGATAAAACTTTGATATTATTTTATTGCATATTATAACGAAAATATAAAACAACATAAAAGACCGGTCTGGAATGCTCTATTTTTAAAGTTATTACTTATAGTAAAATTTAATCCACATAATTTCTTTCAGTATTTCATGACAGTTTTGACTTTTTTGATTATTGTAATTCAAATGCCTGGCGCTTCAAAAACGTTTACATATTAAAAAACAAGTTGATAGCTTGAAGAGGTACATTATGATTTAAGACAAGAAAATTATTGTTTGTAAATAAAAACTTTTTTCTTGTTTTAATGATATTTATTAAATATATGTGAATCTTAATGTTATATTAATAATGCGTATATTCTCTTAAATTTCTATTACTAATGTTAATTGTATTGTAAATCTCTCAGCCCCGATCCTCATGTTCTAGTAAAGTTTATAATTCTTAAATAAAATTCTGTGTATTCATCAGAAATGTATTGTAAGTAGATATAACAACTTTGATATAATTAGCATAAATTTACTAGTAATAATTATTATGACAGTACCATAATAATTTAGTAGAGGAGAAGGTGGTATTATGGCCAGTGTAGATATTGTGGCCTCCCTTAATATCTCCGCTATTATATAGCGAATCTTAATAATTACTTATGAAATTATTTGTATCAGTAGCTCGCCGTTACATCATGATGCTAATACCCATACCTATTAGCCAGCACTTATTATAAAGCATTTTTACTTTCAAGTATTTCGAAGCGTTTCTAAGGTATATTTTAGTATTTAATTACATCTACTTCCTCATTTTTCTTAAATTTGAGCGTCGAATATCACACCAATATATGTATTTTTGAGTTTATTATTTGCTATTTAACATTTTATTTGACTATATATTTTGAGTTATGCAAATTTAAACAATAGCATGGCATTTTGCTAATGTGGCCTGCTATATACATATTGATTACTCACGGCCTCTTTTTTGAGGTTTTCGTATCAAAATAATTATTAATTAGATATTTGATAATCGATTGTAGCTCTACTGTTAATCTATAGTTTATATTATGTGTACTTTTAGTGTATTTTTAGTACTGAGAAATGAGCAGCTTATGTGCAGAAGTTATGTGTACATACCTATATACATTTATTTGCATACATTCTAAAATGTTTTACTTTTTTGTTAATTTTGTTAATAAAATTATATAATCAAACACTGTTTTTTTTTTAAACAAAACCAATTTTTTAAATCTATTTTTGTAGGAGACCAGATTACCATCCCTGTTTCTCTTCGAGTCATTAATGCAATGTCGCTACATATTTATAAATAATGTTATGTGTTATAATAAATGTTTCGTAACTTTAAGTTTAGAATGGATTGAACAACGCTTTGACGAATGTAATCCTTAAGTTTTAAATTTAAATTTTGATTATTAAAAAATTATAGTATAAAATGTAGGTAAATGAGGAACCGTAATACCACCATCTCCTCTATAAGTTTTTATATTTTGCATTTAATATTGTATATAAATGTAATATAAATTAATATAAATTGGGTATTTCATAATAAGAATAAAATTTGGTATTTTATATATCCATTTTTTATATAACTTTATACAAGATTAATGTAGCATTTTCCTCTCCTTCCTTAACCTTCTCTTCTTTTCTTGTTATTGTATTATTATAAATTATGTTATTATATTATAATAAATTTGATATTACGATAAAACCGTAGCACATTTTCTGCTTTATTATTGTTAACCTTATTATTTGTTAGTCATATTATACTAGTATATCACAAAAAAATGACACAGTACAAATTGCATTATACAAATCAATATTGCCAAAAAAAACACGACATGTACTAGCATTAATGTAGACACGTAAATTAGAAACATCGTTAAAATTATTCGCTGCATGCAAGATTCAACGGTGACTCATCTCTTTTATCCTTGGATCGATCATTTTAAATTAGATACACCCAATCGTTTTATATGTAACTTAAAATTATTTCATAATTTTATATATAAATGAACAACATAAAAATTAAATTTAGGAATTTAAGAAGATTCCAGACAAATTTAGGAATTATAATACACATATTATATTAATACATTAATGCAATGTGAAAATTTATTATTTTTATTATAATTCAAAATAAAATTTTGCCAACAATCGATAATTTATCAAGTATTAGAAATGCATTTAATGCATTTAACGTATTTTCATTTAAAAAATATTGTTTTTTACATAAAGTAATGTATAAACATTAAAAAAATTTATTTAATATTTATATATTAATTTCTGATTAGTTAATTGCGTAAATACAAAAATAAATTTCTTTATTTAGATTATTGATTAATATTATTAATCATTAGAAACACATACATTTAAAGTTTAATTATTAAATCATTAAAAAAAAATATATACATATATCGCTACTTAATCTATATGTCATATAAATTTGATAAAAATTTTAATAAGACATTAAACATTTTAATTGAGGTGTGTTCCCAAGCTCAAAACATGTATTATATATTAGCATTTTGTTACAATTAGCATTAATAGTTCAGTGCATCATAAATCAAATGTGTCATCAAATATGTTTATAGAAAAGTTATGTAATATATAACGCTAATGTATTAACGTATAAATTATTCTGTCGCGTTAATAAACTAGCTGTATATCAGCTAATGAAGTACAACAGAGATACAATGTCAGTTTACAACAAGACCGATAATGATGAGTATCATGAAAACCATTGAATGTGCTATACGTCCTTTGTTCTTGACTTGTCAAGTTCTCGGTTTATGCATCTATACTTCGAAACCTTATTTGAGTATTTTATATAACGTAACAATGTGGTGCGCTTATAGTTACCTTTTTTATTATGTAACGATCATACTTCAAGAAGAAGAATGGTTTCTAGCAACTTCTAGTTTAATCAATAACGGGATAAACTTCTTTGTCATTATTACATCTGTTATTATAAGTTTACATCAACATAAGGTACATTGTACATTTATATATTTATTGAATATATAATATTTATATAATTTATTGAATTATTTTATTAAAATCGGAGAGAGTATTATATTCTTTATAATAAATACATAATTAATAAATATAGCATTTACATAAATAAAATTTACATTGAATACATAGTATTCTTGTCTAATATTGTCCAGAGATTGCGGAATTTCATGAAAAGACTTGCTGCTGTAGATAATACATTAGAAGAGTTAGGTACTCCTAAAATATATCAAAATCTGCGTATACGTGTAAAAAAAATATTAATTGTGTGGTTAGTATGCAGTCAAATAGCGAATATATGTGACATGCCGTGGTTTTGTCACACATCGGAGAATAAATGGTGCATACTTATGCCTTATATTACGAATCATATTCAACATGCCAACATGTTTTGGAATTTAGTATTTACAACTTGTTTGTGGTTTGTTCATTACTTATAATATTTATATATACTACATATTTTAATCAATATTTATTTTAGAAATAAGTTGTTATCGCAAGGAATATATTTTTTAGAGAATTAATATTATTAGTGAAAGTAATTTAATGATAGATATAATTCTTATAAGAGATACGTATAATTTAAAAATTAAAATGTTCAATACAATATTTTATAAACTTAAATTAATTAATTTTATTTAAAGACGAGGTACATAACAGGTTTATACATATACTTTGGAGTTATTTGTAACTCATCCTCCATTAATTTTAAAATTGTACAATTTAATTTGCAGGTACATTAGCACCAGATTTGACAAGTTAAATGATCATATGAGATGTTTATTATCGAGAGATGAATATGATATAAGATATATACAGAAAAAAATAGTAGTGCCGAGTCATCGATATATCATGTATATTAATAATTATAAGCGCGTGTTGTGGATCACAATGTAAATCGGTACACAATTGTACTTGGATAGATTATATTATTACCATTATTGGATAGATTTTGATCTGGCACAGTATTATATAAAAGTGCTGCATACAGACTTAAAAAATTTATTTAGATAATATATCATAGTCAATTTTTATGTTGAAAAATTATTTTTTTAATTCACGATTTTTTACGTTCTTATTAATGTTTTGGCATTTTTATGTAGGCATCTTCATTTGGAGTTATGCCAACTTACTCGCGAATTAAATGCAATATTTGAACCTCAGATAACTATGGACATGGTAGCTTATTTGATATATTTCACACGATTATTTCGTTATATTTATATACATTTAATAGCAAATGATAACTATGTATCATCGTTAATAGACTGGATTAACATTTATTTTTGGGTATCCTTATATGGAACTATGGTTTTCGGCCTAAATTATATGTGCGAGAGTGTTAGTGTTAAGGTAAATCTGTACATAATTTTAAAAATATAAATGTATATATATTTATTTGTTTATTTATGTTAAATAATTAATTTTAGTCAAACGAAATGAATATAATAATTCATCGATTGACAGATCCTTATCGATACGCTGATATTCGCAACGAGGTAAGATAAGTTTCGATAACATCTAAGAAACAATTGAAATAAATTGTTTAGACTTAAATAAAAAACTTATATCATTCTGTCCAGATTTACCAGTTTACACTACAAATAGTGCATCATCCGTTAAAATTATCTGGACTAGGTCTCTTCGATTTTGGGAGTAGCTTTTTGCTAAAAGTTTGTTTCTATGTTTATATTTTTATACTTTATTAAATATCTTAATCTTTATGTGTTGCAAAGTTACATTTCATTATCAACGTTTTTTTTATTATTGCTGCTTTGATAAAACTTTGATATTATTTTATTGCATATTATAACAAAAATATATAACAACATAAAAAATCGATATGAAATAAAATTTGTATTCGGAACTATTACTTGAAGTAAAATTTAATTCAAATAATTTCTTTCAGTATATCACGACAATTTTGACGTTTTTGATTATTGTAATTCAAATGTCTGGGGCATCAAATACGTTTACATATTAAAAATGTAATCAAGTTGGTATCTTAAAGAGATACGTTATTTAAGACAAGAGAATTATTGTTTACAAATAAAAATTTTTTTCTTGTTTTAATGACATTAATCAAATATATGTGAATCGCAATGTTATACGTATTACTATTAGTACATATATTCTCTTAAGTTTCAATCACTAATGTTTGTTAAATAATTATTTCTAGATGCATATTGTTACTTTGCAACATAAAAATAAAACTGAAACTTATATAAATTAAACAATAATATATGTAAAAGTAACTGCAAATTATTTATTTGTCAACGCTACCCACCTATAAAATCCTATCTTAGAATTGTATTGTAAGTCTCTCAGCAAATCCTAGCGTTCTAGTAAAGTTTATAATTCTTAAATAAAGTACTATGCTATTCATCAGAAATGTATTGTAAGAAGATATAACAATTTTGATATATTATCATAAATTAACAGCATAAATTAATTAGCATAAATTAATTAGCGTAAATTAATTAACATAAATTAATGCTTATTTAGCATAAATTAATTAACATAAATTAAACACAATTAGCGTAAATTAGCATAAATTTAAAGAGTATACTTTGATATATTAGCATAAATTTACGAGTAATAATAATTATTATAATACTATAATAATTTAATATAAGTTTATTATAAATTTATGAATAATAATTATTATGATGGTACTATAATAATTTAATATAAGTATTTACATTTAAAATTTTTAATATAAATATAATATGAATTTAAAATGAAATTGGTATTTCATATATCCATTTTTTATATAACTTTATAGAAGTTTAACAAAAATTTTTCAAGAGTTATACAAATAGTTATATTTGATTCATGTCTCTCTTCTCTTCTTGTTATTATATTAGATATATTATAATGGTATTACGATAAAAACGTGACACATTTCTTGCTCCATTATTGTTAAACTCATTACTTGTATATTTTATAATATAATATAATAACATACATAATATAATGACAAAATATAATGACATACATAATAAAAATTCTATTATATAAACAGACATTGCTAAGAAAAATATCATATGCATTTGTATTACGTAGACATGTCACATACGTAAATTAAAAACATCGTTTGAATTATTCGTTTGATGCAAGGTTCAATAGTGACTCATCTCTGCTTGAAAATGAATTAATTATTTTAATATGAATAAGTGCTGCACGAAACATATATATTGCGATCACAAAGTTCTGTTGTTGCTGGAAATTGACGCAATCGCAATGCCCTTGCTACATGAACTTAAATAGGCATTCAGTATAACCTTCCAATAGTGATAATCATGGTGATGACTGTACAACAGGTGTTACATCCCTTTTTAATTATGTGTTTCATTATTGGTTTAAACTTTTACCCTAGAAAACAGTCGACATTTCAATGGACTCTAAACTTAAGTATTTTATATTCTTTGACAATCTGGTTCGCTTACATCTACATCCTTTATTATATGATAACTATTTTTACTATCAAAGTACTATGTCCAACCACATTTATTCTAATCACTTTGGAGATTAATATATTCACCTCAATTGTATCTTCGATTATGAGTCATTATCATCAAAAGGTATAATTCCGTATTTATGTACAAATCGTATTATTTTCTTTTATGTTATAGAATATATACATATCATATACATATATTTACTAATTTTATTATTTAAATACTAAATTAAATACTAAAGACTTGTATAGTAGCGAGATAGAAAGTTCTATACAAAAAATGCTAAACGTGCCAAGCGTGTTACTCCTGTTCGAAAAGTATTTTGACAAATAAAAATAAAATTTATTATATAAATATTTTTTTATCTATCTTTAATAAACTAAAAAAATATCCTAATCAACATTTTTAAAAATTGCAGTAGAAATTAAATGCATTATCAGAATTTGTTGTAGCGCTTATCGGCAATTTTCGATATCGAAATCAATCGAGCTGCATGGCATGAAACATTATTGATTTTGACGACGTGTATATAAATTTTCAACATGACAATTCTGCGTTAAACAAAAATGATTTGCCGTTCATACAATACACAATGATATACTTTGTGTATTATTTAATTTGCAAATTTTCAAATATGTTCCGCGTTTTATATTATAAAAATTATCTCACTTATTTGATTGTTCCAGAGATTTGCAATATGTTTAAAGAAACTTGCAATTGTGGACAATACTTTGGAAGAGTTGGGTACTCCAAAAATGTATAAAAAAATGCATATATGGTCGAAAAGATTATTAATAGGATGGCTTCTTTACATTCTTTTTATAAATTTTTACGATTCGATGTGGTGGTTGAGGATAAATGCAGGAAAATTATATATACCTCATATACTAAATCATCCTGTTCATGTCAATACGTTGATGGATCTACTTTTTGTCTCGATCTTATGGTTTGTATAATATTTACAATATTCATTAGTTTATAAGTTTATGTTTGTTAACGTATTTATATTTTAAAATAAAATAATATTATAAAAACAGGACGAGTTGAGCTGGGTTGTAGTGCTATAAAATTGTGTGAGAAACTAATTATACCTGTGAAAATTGAATCAAGCATAAAACGCTATCGTTAACAAAGTAGATGAAATGTAGACAGTTTAACAGATATTAAAAAAAATTTTTTTTAGTACTTGTTAAACTGTCTACATTTTACTTATTTTGTTAATGATAATGTTATGTGGTAGGATATCTTCTTCAGTTTTCATCATATGTATAAAGTATATCTAACTATACCACATTGTAACACACGTAAGAAATTAAGCGGCTATGAGATGTTTGGAAAAAAGGGAAGCACTAATTTTGACAGACATGGATACAGGTTCGATTATATCAGCTACAAAACTTGCAATAATTGTATTATATTATCCGAGTTATATGAGTAGGTTTTGAGAAAGACACCTTTTTATATACACTGAAAAGTATCCGATATGAATCGAAACGTTTTGTATTAATTTAACGAATGTGTAATTTTTAATGAGTAGTTTGTGACAATTTTGTGGCATTACAATTCAGCTTGGATCATAGCCTTATCTTTGTTATTTTGTTCTAAATATTTGAGCCTTTGATACACTATTCAACAAAAAATAGGGAACACTTTCGAACACGCTCAAAATTGCGCAATATTCAGAACACCATAACTCGGTGAAAAATCGTTACAGAAAATAAATCGAAAAAGCATTTTAAAGCTTCAAATCTCTACTTTTCAAATCGGTAATCGATATTTCAATTTAATCAATCCTTAATGGAGCTACGCGAATACGAATGAATACCCATCAAATTTGAAAATTTTGATCAAATTTCACAAAGGTCTGTGGCGTGTACTAAAAATTGCACAATAATGTGGTTCACAACATTCGAAAGAGTGAATCTTTACCTTCAATTTGTTTTTTATTTATCGTTCTATGATTTTTTTTCACCGAGTTATTGAACGTTGAAGTAAAAATGTCATTTTTGTAAAGTTTTATGTAAAATTTGACAATGATATTATTTCGTAATTCTTGATGTAATCTTTTGAAATAAAAAGGTTAAATTACATACGCTTTATAAAGAAATCATCGAATGAAAATGTTAGATGTTCTATCATATATATTTTAAAATTTTTTTGTCTGAATAGGTACATCGGCATCACATTCGATAAGGTTAACGAGCATATGCGATATCTACTAGTAAGAGAAGAACATGAGCTGAGATGTACATGGAAGAAACCTGTGATTATTCTTCATCGATACACATCGTGTACTGGCAATTGTAAACGAATATTATGGATCTTAATGTAAATCGGTATACATTCTTATGATTAAGGGAGAGAGCGCAATATATCATAAGGCAAATCTATCAACATATGTTAATTTTCTCATTGCACGCATTCAAATTCTATTTTTATTCTTTTTCTCATTGATTACTGATCTTGGTAGTGTTTTTCTAAATAAGATCTATTTAAATTTTAATTATAAGATGATAGAATATTTTTTAACATTTCGAAGTTGTAATATAGTTTACTTTGTATTTATAAAGGTGGATAATTTTAGCGTTTTTTATTTTTTACAAAATGTGCAGAAAACTTTTTTAAAAATAAAAAAATTTGATTTTTTAATCATGAAATGTATTTTTAATACTTGATAAATCATTGACTTGACAAAATTCCACACTTCGAATGATAATAAAAATAATAAGTTATAAAAGTTTTTTAAATTTTTATTATATTTATATAATTATATAAGCTGTCATAATTTATATGTTTTTGCATAATAAAATATGTCTTTCAGCAGACACTTACATTTAGAGTTATGTCGCATTGCTCGCGAATTGAATTCGATATTTGGAATACAAATGACTTTCGAATTGGCGTCCTGTTTTTTATACTTAACAGGACTATGCCATCACTTATGCAAGATGATAATGAGAGAATCAGATCATATATCAGCATACGGATGGTTTAGTATGAGTATTTGGGTCCCTTCATTTTTGTTAAAGATCTATTCTATAAATTACGTATGTGAAAGTGTTTCTTTGAAGGTAAAGTTACATAGTATAAGTATAATCCATATTAATAAATTCATAAACATAATCTGACAGATTCCAAATTTTAGGCTAATAAAATTGGCAGAATGATCCATGAACTATCAGATACTCTTCGATATGCAAATGTTTGGAAAGATGTAATAAGTAACACATAATTAACATTAACAATAAGAATATGTAGTAAATTAAGTAAACCTTGTAATGGATATTTATTTATAGATTTGTCAGTTTACTTTGCAAACAACGTATCATCAATTAAAATTTACTGGAATGGGTTTCTTCGACCTTGGCAATTCATTTTTACGAAAGGTTCAATAAATTTATCTTCTTTTTATCTTGTTCCATTTTTGAAAAATTAGTTTCAAAAATTAAAATTAAAAGCCTCAAGAATATTAATTAAAATTCTTATTAAAATTATTATTAATATTTTTCTGAATTATTTGGTAATTTTCAACTATATGTATGTGCTTTTTAATAAAATTTGTACACAATATAAAGAAGTTAATATATGATTTCGTTTCAGTTGTGCATGACGGTTGTAACTTTCATAATCATTATGAGACAAATGGAAATACCTTAACAATTTGTAAGTATCTAATAATTGTTCTTCAAAAAATAACAAAACTGATATTTTTGTCAAGCATATCGAATTGAACAAAATCATCATAATGATTTCAATGTCAAATTAATATATAGCAATAATAATTAAATAATATTGTATAATTCCATAAAAGAAAATTTCTGTGAACATTTAATTTTCTAACCAAAAATATAATTATATATTGTAGTTATTAAAATTATAAAGATTCTTAATATTGTATCTATATATATTGTAGTTATTAAAATAATCCGTAATAATTCATAACTGCTTCAAACAAAACACCACAAGATATCATTGTAATAATCTATATTTCAGTATACCTGCTTTTTTGTGTTTTTTTAATTTTTAAACGTACAATTAAAAAAATTGTTTACTAGTAATGTATGCGTTACTTACGTATCTATTTAATTAATCCAAATTAAAGCTTATTAATTTGTATTATGTAATATATTCTCTATAATCCCGTGTATATAGTTATCCAATGCAAAACAGAATTTTACTGTTTGATATAATCATGAAACTAAAAAATAAAAAATATGTAATAAGTGTATGTTAGTTCTTCATTATAGTTATAAAATAGTTAATAAAATAAATAGTATAAATATTGTTAGTGTTAATATAATAACATAATGATCTATATTGCAAATATCTATGTTGCCTACATGTATTATTGCCAACAGCTCGATTGCTTACATGTATATTATTCTTTGCTTTAAAAACACAAATTCTGCTTTAAAACAAATTTTCTGCTTTAAAGATACAAATTCTCTGTTTAAAATAAATTCTCTACTTTAAAAATACAAATTATTTTCTTATTTAACTTAATCTTAATTTTATATTTATGCGCAAAAATGCTCGTAGGGAACCGATCCGTAGGCAATAATACATGTAGGCAAATATGATTTTGTTTCTGAAATTTTTATGTGTGCAAAAGTGCTTGTAGGCAATCGAGCTGTAGGAAATAATTCATATAGACAATAATTCAAGTAGACAATAATACATGTAGGTAAGCAAATGTGACTTCGTTTCTGAAATTTTTTCTTGTGCGCAAAAGTGCATGTAGGCAATCGAGCTATAGACAATAATTTTTGTGCGCTAATGAACTGTCGATAAAAGTGATGTAGGCAAACGATGTTGGCAATCGATTTATATAAGTAAACGAGATCTTCCTCTTTATTCGTAAGATTAGTATTTTTATATCATTCATATATCTTTTAGAAATTTAATTTATACTAAAATGTAAAATTTAAGATACAACAGCGATATTATTGTTTAATATTTCCTTTCAGTTCTTCATCTGCTGTTCTTCTCACTGTTGTTATTTTTATGGTGCAAATGGATATTACTCCATATATCATACTTTCTTCAAGTATAATGAGCAAATATTTATATAAGGATCGATTATCTCAACTAAGGTATTACTTAATAACTTAAGTGCTAAAGATAAAAGTGGCAAAATGATGAAATAACATTTTGTGATAAATATAGCATTTGTACAGTACGAACTTTTCAACCGTACACTTTGAATAGTTAGTGTGTGAAATTAGAAGTGTTTCGATCAAGTCATGATTGATTCCATAGAAAAGGTTTTAAATCCTTTTTCCTTAACCACTTTTATCTTCGGTTGTGGAATTCTTAGATATCCGCTAGATCAACCGAGATATCACTTGAGCATCTTCTATATATTGATTCTATGGAGTGTTTATGCCTGTGCAATTTATTATTTAAAAATTCAATTTTCCTCGAATATAGATATTTTGAATGGTTTTCCAACTTTCCTTCCAATAATAATAAATTTATTTGTGACGTTGATATCTATAATTATCACTATTTGCAAACACAAGGTACAGTTCCTCTAAAGTTATCGTTTTAATGGTGTGACGTCTAAAACAAAGCAAATGCCACTTTTTAATTTTGCACTAATTATATCATTACTTATAGGAATTAAAATAAAATTTTGTCGGATTCTATCTTCTATATTTATTTATCATTGGAAGAGTCAAAGATTGTAATTAACTAATAAATATTCTTTTCAACGTATATATTGCATCCGATAATGTAACATAAAATCATGACAAAATTTTTATCATATATACATATTACTTTAAAATATTGCTGTAAAATATCTTGTTACGTATATATTTTGTATATATGTATTTAGTTGAGAAAGATTATCATAGTTCTATACATTCCTTTACTACTGTTATTCTCAGAAATTCTACATATGTATAAGGAAGCTCGATTTTGTGAATGATACATTGGAAGAACTCGGAACACCCAAAGAATATCATAGATTGAGAAATTTAATCAAATGGGCTTTGATTATATTATTCTTCATGACATGCATATCATGGACTTTCGATTCCTTATTGTGCATAAAAGTGTTTAATGATACAATGGCTATTATTATCCCCATCGTACTGAATTATAGTGTACAAATTAATACTATTATGGATACAATGTTTATCCTTCTTTTATGGTTCGTAAATCTTACTTTGTTCTAATTATTTTGTAGCAAGCGTTTCAAAGTTCAAGTAATTTAACTTAAAATAAATGGATTTACTTACTTTATATTAATTCAGACTTAACATTATAAACAAGCATTTTCGTTGTTACTATGAAGTTTATTTTTTCCAGTATGTGTGTACAAATTAAAAAACTTGTAATACATTTATTCCTACAAAATTACAAAAGGACCCCGCAGTTTTCTTATGGGAAAGTACTTTCGGTCAAAATGGCTGAAAATTTAATATGTGATAGTTTATGGTGTCCTGATCAAAAGTCTCAATGGGCACGTGATCCTAAAATCAACAGATTCTGAGATATTGAAGCTCAAAGATCGATATGGTCTTATATCGATTATTATGAAAAGTAATATGTTGCTACATTGCCTTTTAATATATACAGTATAAATATTTCATTGGTATATAAAAAACATGAAAAATGTTTTCATTGTCTAGAATATATGTTTATTAAATATTTTTATATACATGAATAGTAATATAAACATGTAGATATTATACGTTTTATATAATATTATAGTCAGAATATATCAACTAATTAATTTGAAAAAGGCAGATTATAAAATTAACTTGTAACAAACCGCGGTCTTAGAAACATTATTTGCAAGATTTGTGTTACAGATAAATCAATTGCTTTTAAAAAAATAGTTCGTGAAATATATTTGTCAGAAACAAATCAACTATCTTGAACAAAAAATGGAAAAGATATATTAAAAATAAAAAGAATTTTTTGAAAAATGTTCATTTACTTTTAGTAAATCAAAGCCTTGAAAAACACATATTGAAGTAGAAACCGCTACCCAGCCGATAAATAAAAATCTGGCAGCGTATTGACAGTGAAAATGAAGAATTGTAAGTGTTTTACATAATTATGGATTTATGGGTTTAAGGTTTATGGGTTTAGGATTCTGTTTTATTTGCTGGATTGATTCTTACTTTCATCATTCTACACATGACTGGCAAAAAGTATCTAATATTATTTAAAAATAACTATATCTTCATTATCGATCTTTGAACTCCAATATCTCAGAACCTGTAGATTTTAGGACCACGTACCCATTGAGACTTTTGATCAGAACACCATAAGCTACCACATACTAAATTTTCAGCTATTTTGACCGAAAGTACTTTCCTATAAGAAAACTGCGGGGTCCTTTCAAGCAGAAAAAAACAATTTAATCTCTATATGTTCTAATTTTGCTATATGCATAAAATAATCAGGTTATTTATATTTTTTCTAAATGTCCTTTAAATTGCAGACATATTGGTTCCAGATTGGATAAAGTAAACGACCATATTATACAATTATCAGAAACAGAAGTTTGTGACGTAAGATTGAAATGGAAAAAATCTCTTGTCATCAACAAACACAATATTCGAAGCACTGAGAATCGCAAGCGTGTGTTATGGACCTTAATGTAAATTGACACATGCCAATGTGATAAAAAAAGATAACTTATAAAAAAAATAATTTTATTAATTAAATGTCCTTTATTTATTATATAATGAGAATCCGATATTTAGAAAAAGCTCTAGCAATATATTGTAATCTCGATTTAAAATTACCCGCTTATGATGTTCTTGAATTAATTTGAAGCAGTTCTATATATATTATCCTATATTATCCAAAACGGTAAAAGTAACTTTTTAATTAATTAAATAAATAAATAAAAATTTATAACATAACGTAAAAGTAAATATATTTTTCATTGTTAAAAATAATATTTCTTTGACAATAATATTTTTTTTAAATATAAATTGCCTATTTATATAAATTTCTAGACATCTTCATTTGGAACTATGCCGAATAGCTCGCGATATAAATGGCATCTTTGGGATACAAATGACTTTGCAGATGCTGTCCTATTTCATTATCTTAATCGAAATGTTTAATTTTCAATACTATACCATATTACACCTGAAAGAAATATACAAAGATGATCTAATAATAAAAATATTGCTTTGTAGCAACACGTGGTTTTTCATATTTTTAGTGAAACTGTTATCATTGAATCTTGTATGCGAAAATGTTAGCGCAAAGGTAAATATACTTCTGAGTTGAAAAAATTACAACCAGAAACGTTATATGATATAATTCTTGCGAGCGAAAACATGATATAATCTTCAATCTTTCGGAGGTTTTGAAATAATAATTACATCAAAACACACACAAATTAATTTATGAAAATAAACTTTCAGTCATAAAGTAAAAAATTGAAAAATCGTTTTATTAATAAATTTACTCAATAATTAATAAAACAAAGCAGACATTACAAATATAAAAAATACAATATAATTGATTCTAATTGTTTCTAAATATAATTGATTCTATACTGTTTCAGGCACAAAGGACCAATAACATTATCGATAGATTGACAAATCTCATCTATTTTGCCGAGATACGCGAAGAAGTAAGATATACATTTCTTAATTCTACAGTCTAACAATTTAACAATATTTATTTAAAATACTTAAATAAAAATCGCATTATTATTATTATTATAGATTTCCCAATTTGTTCTGCAAATATTACTACAACCGTTAAAGTTTAGTGGAATGGGTATGTTTTATTTTGGCTGCAACTTTATTCGTAAGGTTAGTATTTTTATATCACTCATATCTTTATATAAAATTTAGTTTATACTAAAATGTAAAACTTAAGACGTACAACAGCGATAGTTTTGTATAATTTTTCCTTTCAGTTCTTCATCTGGATTCTCACTGCTGTTCTTTTTATGGTGCAAATGGATATTCTACCCATATCTCATAGTTTATTCAAATATAATGCAACATATAACTAAAAAAAAGCTGTATATTCGTTATAATAAATTATAAACTTTTTTAATATCTGTATTTTTATGTAGTACAAAAATAAATGTAGTAAAAAATAATTAATATGAAAAATTTGCGAAAAATACATTATTATAATTATCAAAAAGAAATAGGGCTACGAGCCCTATGATACCATAGGTCAATCAAAACACACATAGCCTAAATTAATAAAATAAATATAAACATAACACAATAAACTTTAATAACTGCCGGCAATAAACAATACAAACATTTTGATCCCTATCGGATCATTATCAATGTTGGAAATGAATACAAAAACAAAGAATATATAGAATTAAAAATTAGACTTCCCTCTCATCTCGCAGTACTTTCGCTAACATATTGAAAATGTATGATGCGAAATCGATAATGTGTTTCTCCGTTAATGTGCAATGTATGATTTCTGTTGAAAAACATAAGTCATACAGAAATTAAAGTTAATATAAAATGTAAGAAATATAAGTCAGTATATAAGAAATAATAAGTCGGTATATAAGAAATATAAAATCTAAAAAATATAAAATATAAGAAATATAAGTCGGTATATAAGAAATAATAAGTCGGTAATATAAGAAATTAAAGTCGGTAATATAAAATATAAGAATTATGAACCAATACACATACAGAAAATGATAAGTCAGTAATAATAAAATAAGAAATATGAACACGTTATGGTATATGTAGAGAACATTAAAAATCAGCAACTGAATATCTTAATCAGACAAATGCGACGAGAGTGAAAAACCCTGTCTTTCTTCGTTCGTGTACTAACACAATATAAATAGACATTGAAAAGAACAAGAAGGTTGATATGGTAAAATAAAAGGAAAGGAGAGCATGAGAAGGGGAAAATATAATAGACAAAGAACGATAGAGGAGAGATAGTGTATAAAGAGAGAAGAAAGTGGTCATGAAGGAGAGAGAGATTGTATAATTTGTAAATAAGATTCTGGTAGAGAATTTGTATCATTTTGTTTATTAAGACCTTGTTTTTGTCTTTTAATGTGGATCATTTTAGATACCAATCTTTTGTTATATGAAGATTCACACCAAAATCTTTACTTCATTCCATCTGAAATTATAGTCAAAATTAATACGATGATCTGTTATGACCGTATGAGAATCAGTAAATTATTATATTTGTATAAATATATTAATATTATGAAATATAAAATATTTCATAAATTATTAATTTCTTAATGAATATACCTTAATACTTTTATACGCGGAATAATAAGATGGATCAATTGATGTAAACATAAGTACATCATTGCTTTTTAACCTTTAGACCGCTGGCATTAAAGGTTATCAAAACCTCATTGAAAAGTAACAAAAACATGTATTTGTATCAAGGACATGTCCTTTATAATGTTTCTATCATGACTTGAGCCGATATATCAGCTTTCCGACGGGGAAGGTTATGGAAAAAAATTAAAATTTTGTTTAGAGAGAGAGAGAGAGAGAGAGAGAGAGAGAGAGAGAGAGAAGAGAGAGAGAGAGAGAGTTTGAGTAGCTTCTTTTTCTTTTTTATTATTTTTTTGTTTTTTGAGTTTTGTTTATATTTTTTATTTTTTATATTTTTTTATTTTCTTTTTTATTTACTGATAGTTATACTCAGAATAGTATAATTGAACTCGAATATAGCGTTTCAGGCTAATTATATCATGAAATTAAAACAACCCGATTAGTTTTCCGGCCGTCTAAAGATTCAAATATATATATTCGCGTATTGCAAATTGTATAATTTTTTTGAAAAACAACTGTGTGCTTTTTTTACACCAATTGATTTTTTTATGTCTTTTAATATTTTTAATGTAAAATAATTTAAAAAATCGTATCATGTATTATATAAAAAAATTATTCATTTTCATTTAATGAAATAATGATGACTTTCACATTATTCTGAAAAATCGATCTTGAAAAATTTCCTTCGAAATTTATTTTATCATTATTTCCTCCTCTAGATCATACTTTTGTATCTAGAAAAAGTTTTCTTCTAATACTTATGAGTTTTAAGGTATCAAAAGAAGCAAAGTTAGAGTGAGACATGTCTACATACATGTAGGTATACATACATATACAGTTTCAAAGTAAATGTAAATATTTTACATAAGGATCGATTATCTCAACTAGGGTATTATTTAATAATTTAAGTATTAATGCGGCAAAGTAATGAAATGCTATTTCGTGATGAATGTAGTGTTTGTACAGTACGAACTTTTCAACTATACAATCTAAATAGTTGGTGTGTGAAATTGGTGTTTCGATCAAGTCATGGTTGATATCATAGAAAAGGCTTTAAATCCTCTTTTCTTGGCTACTTTTTGTTCGGTGGAGGAATTCTCAGATATCTAGATCAACCGAAATATCGCTTGAGCATCTTCTATATATTAACTGTGTGGAGCGTTTATACTTTTGCGATTTATTATATAAAAATTCAGTTTTCCCTGAGAGATTTAAATGGTTTTTTAACTTCCTTTATACTAACAATAAATTTATTTGTGACGTTTATATTCATAATTATCGCTGTTTGCGAACACGAGGCATATTTCTTCCAATGTTATCGTTTTAATGGTGTGACATCTAAAACGAAGCAAATTTCCACTTTCCAATTTGGCATTATTTTATAATTACTCATTAGAAATTGATAAAATAAAATTTTGTCGGATTTTCTACCTTCCATATTTATTTATCACTGCGAAAGTCAAAGTCTGTAATTATAAACTAATAAGTGTTTTTTTCAATACATTTTGTATCAGATAATTTAATATAAAATCATGATAAAATCTTTATCATATACTTTATAAAATTATTATCACATTACTTTACACATTTCTGCAAAATGTTTTATTACGAATATACATATGTTGTGTACATTTATTTAAGAGAGATTGTCATATTTCGGTACATTTCCTTACTGCTGTTATTTTCAGAAGTTCCACGTGTGTATAAGGAAACTCGATCTTGTGAATAACTACAATGAATAAATACAATGGAAGAACTCGGAACACCCAAAGAATATCATAGATTGAGAAATTTAATCAAATGGGCTTTAATTATGTTATTCTTCATAACGTGCATATTATGGATTTTCAATTCCTCATTGTGCATAGAACAGTATAATGATATAAAGGCTGTACTTATCCCTATCGTACTGGAATATAGGGGAGGATCCCGTTTGCCTACAAAATGATTGCACACAGCAATATTGCACACAGCG
>NW_017255933.1:2307360-2327573 GCF_001594055.1 Mycetomoellerius zeteki
AAGTCCACGTTGTAAATTAGGCATCGTGTGTGCAATGTGCTGTGTGCAATATTGTCGTGTGTGCAATGTGCTGTGTGCAATATTGTCCTGTGTGCAATACGCTGTGTGCAGTAATGTCGTGTGTGCAATACGCTGTGTGCAATATTGTCGTGTGTGCAATGTGCTGTGTGCAATATTGTCCTGTGTGCAATACGCTGTGTGCAGTAACGTCATGTGTGCAATGTGTTGTGTGCAATACGCTGTGTGCAATCATGTCGTGTAATACGCTATGTGCAATATTGCTGCATGCAAACGAAGCTGTAGGTAATCGTTTTGTAGGCAAGCGGAGCCCTCTCGTAATGACGGCTGTAAATAACTATTACAGAACAAACTGTACAACCTGTGTTCCTAGCCTAGCTTTCGTTTCTCGCAATTTAATTGTTCATATTCCAGAGGAATATACCTTATGTAAATATTTTCTACAATCTCTGATATTGGGGATCACTTACGATTATCTTCCTTCTCACATAGCGATGCATGTAAAATAATGTTAATAAGAATATCAATAATAAGAATCTTATTTTAGACCGTACATGTGAGAACACAATCGATAAACTAGAAGCCTATATCGGTCGAACCTAGATCTTTAATGCTTAAATAATTCAATGTGAATTATATACATATATACTTATACAATCGGTTTTCTAATGCGAATAAGTACTGTAATGAATGTACATATATCGTAACCCGTAACTATTATGTATGTATATCGTAACCCGAAGGACCATTATCATTGCCAATCAGTGTAACTGCGATGCATCTGAAAAATAAATTTGATTGAACGTTCAGTTGTTGTTACTTTGCAATGATGATAACTATGATAAACAAGTTTCTTTGATTAGGAAACAATAAATACATTCAATAAATTATTTAAAACTAAATAACAGTTTTACCAATTTAAACAAATTTAACAATTTACTCTTCAAAATTTACAAACAATAAATTAGCTGTTGAAATTGACTGGAATAGATTTGTTTCGGCTATGAGTCTACAAATTTATGAATATTATAATTTAATGTCATTCTTAGCAAATAAAACATAAATTTCAGGAAAATGCTTTTAAAATTATCTTAAACAGAGCAATTAATTAATAAAATCAATTAATAACATTATTTCAATAATTTATAATGTAAAAAATTTAACGCTGAGTCATTTCTCTCGTACATCAAGTAAAATCCATTATTATAGTAAGGAATTTAATGTATGAAAGAACTGTCTCGGCATTTAATTTTTTAATAGACATGAGTGCTAATGAACAAGCATAATAACGATCATATATCTTATGTAGATACACTATCATTGTGAGTCAACACAATCGCGATATGCCTAGCGAGTGAATTTGAACTTGCTAGAAGTGAATGTGAATCGTTTGTGTTACTATATAATAATTATGGTGGTTACACTTCAACAGATATTGCGTCCTCTATTTCTTACATGCTTTATTATGGGTTTAGGTTTTTATCCCAGAAAACAGTCAAAGATTCGATGGATTGCACACTTAAATATTCTATATTCATTGTCAATTTGGTTCGCTTGTGTATATCTGTTTTTCTATATGTCGACTCACTTCACACGAAAAACATTAATCGATTCGGCTATTATGGAAATTGCTGAAGAGTCTTACTTTCTGCTTTCATTCATATACGCGATTATGAGTTTCTATCATCAAAAGGTATTTTTAATATAACAATAATGTATAAAATTTACATTTATAATTGAAATAACATTCTTTAATTCTTTAAAGTGTCTCTATATCTACACCTTACGTTATAAAATCATAATTATTTCAAATATGTATTTCAAATTATCATTTGTTGCTGTTATAGAAATTTGAAATAAGCATAAAGAAACTTGCTCTTGTGGATGATACTTTGGAAAAATTAGGTACTCCGAAAATGTATAAAAAGCTACATATGAGATCAAAACAAGTAATAATTGGTTGGATTATGTACAGTCTTATATTGAATTTTATCGATACGATATGGTGGTTGAGCTTGGAAGAAACTGCTTCTTTCGAATTATATATAGCTCACATAGTAAATCATGGTTTTCATATCAATGTGTTTGTTGATATGTTATTTGTTTTCTTTTTGTGGTTTGTATAATATAGTACAGAATATAATAATTATATATATATATATATATACAGTACAGAATAATAACAGTTTTGTAATATATAATACACTGAAAAAAAGATGCCTAAAAATTTATATAATATTTGTGAGAAATATACTTATTTCACTTAAATAAATCTTTACTTAAATACAACGAAAGAAAATTTTATTCTCAGTAAATAACTTATCTATTTTACTTTTTTACAATTAATAAGATGTATTTCACAGAAATGTATATTTAGATATCAAATTTTTTCATAACCAATCAAATTTTTTCACAACTAATGACTCTCGAAGAAAATAACTCTCGAAGAAAATTTCAAGTAACACTTGCTTAGCAATGCCTCGACATTTTTCTCTCAGTGTATAGTATGTGCATACATATCACACGACGTTAGTACTCACACGTGTACGTCACATATGTATCTTGTATTGAGTAGGTATGTTCTTATAAATCAATTTTAAATTGCAATTCTCTTGTAATTAAAATATTTCAATTATTAAAACGCCGCTTTTGGCATTTTTAATCATTTTTCTTTAAATCAATAAAAAAATAATGTCATTATTTTTTAGTAAAAATATATAATTTACATTCACACACACGCACACATTAAAAATTTGTGTAAGATTTATACAATACATAAATAGGATTCGAGATTCTATCATATCTTTTACAATTAAAAAAAATCGTTTGCATAGGTACATTGGCACCAGATTTGACAAAATAAGCGAGCATATAAAGTGGTTATTGGTGAGACAGAATCATGAATTAAGATATACATGGAAGAAATCTGAGACAGTTATTCATCGATACACTTCATATATTGATTATAAGCATACATTATGGACCTCAATGTAAATCAATGCTCGTATATGTTTGGATAGATAATCAATGTTAACCTAATAATAAAATTTTTAATTAATAAACACAAATTTTTATGGAAATTATGAAAATAACGAATTATAAAAATTATTTTGACTCCGAAAATTGTAGTGTTTGTCTATGATTAGTATTATAATAATTTTCTCTATGATATTTAAAAAAAAAAGAATTTTTTTGGCAGGCATCTTCATTTAGAACTATGTCGCCTTGCTCGTGAGATGAACTTCATATTTGCAGTGCAAATGACTTTTGGAATGACATGTTGTCTTTCATATTTGACGACACTTTTTTATTATTTGTATTGGATGCTAATACAGAAACATCGAGAAGAAATGTATTCAATATATGACTGGTTTAGTATCATCTATTGGGTTTTTGTACTTTTGGTGAGGATTTACATCATAAATTATATCTGTGAGAATGTTACACAAAAGGTAAAGTAAAATTTGCTATAAAATCTTGATTACAGCATTTAGACATATTAGACTATATTAGAAATATAGCATTTAGACATACGCATATTCCATAAGTTCTAAATTTCAGGCTAACAAAATTGGTAAATTATTTCATCAAGTGTCATGTAACCATCGATATGCTGATGCTTGGAAAGAGGTAAAGATATTTTAACAGGAAGTAACAATTAATTGTTCGAAACTAAACAACAGTTCATATACAGATTTATCAGTTCACTCTGCAAACAACGCATCATCCGTTAAAATTCACTGGAATGGGCTTTTTCTATTTTGGTCATGCGTTTTTCCAAAAGGTTAACATCTTTTACGTTTACTTATTTTTCTATAAATTTGCTAATTTAATACCGTATATTATATAGTATCACATATGTCGTGTATCATATAAGAATCATATATTATGTAAAAAATTCAGAAAATTGGTTTTAAAATCATTTTTAACATCAAAATTGTTGCAACGTCTTTTTCATGACATGTCATGCAGTATATATTCCGGATTTACTTTGTAATCTCCTTAAAACGAAATGCAATTTTTATTCAAAAAAATGAACATGGATTTAATAAAAAAATTAACTAATATGTTTCTTCTAGTTTTGTATGGCAATTTTAATGTACGTGATCATCATGGTACAGTTTAAAATATCTATTACTTATTAAATATATTAGATAATCTCTATCAATGGAAATAGAAAACTAGCATAGTTCAGCCTGACGTGGTAAGAATACATAAAAATTATTTCGTAATTATACTAAGATCGCATACAAACTGACATAATATTAATTAAATTATAACATAAAAATTACATAAAATATGATTGCATCAACTATATAAATAAATCTTATTTGTATAATTATATATTTATGTAGTAGTACCTATATCTCAATATTGATTTTATTCCTCTTCCTAAAAGTTGAAAGCAAAACATAAATAAAGTAATATAAATTTTTGTATACTCATAAATTTTATAAACATATTTTTTAATATCTTCTCTTCCTATTTATTTATACAATTGCTACATGTTACAAGTGAACAAAAATATTATTTATTCATATAATTATTTATACAGGATGTCCCACGGGAAGGTATTGAAACTAATCAGCTGTCATTTTCAGGAAGATATTCAGTTATTGAAAAAACAAAAATTGCACTGAAAAGAAGAAAGTTTGCAATTTTTAATGAGTATAAATAAAATTTAACAAAATGTTTGTGTATCAATTAATTTTATTGATGAAAAATATGCTCATAATCCCAAGGAGTAATTTTTTCGGAATGTGCACTATCTGAATTTGTACAAAACACTTAATCTTGAAAAGCATAACTGTTTTAAATATTCGTTTTAAATTATCACTTGAAGTTGTTCTAGAAATTTGAGATAAGCATAAAGAAACTTGCTATTATAGATAATACCTTGGAAAAATTGGGTTCTCCAAAAATATATAAAGAGTTACATAAGAAATCGGAACAAATAATAATAGGTTGGATTGTGTATAGCCTTACAATAAATTTTTTCGATCATCACCTATTCATCTTATTCAAAAAAACAATACAAAAAGAGACAGAGAGAGAGAGAGAGAGAGAGAGAGAGAGAAAAGCATTTTACTCTAAACTATAGCAAAAAAAATTCTATACATGTATATTGTAGAATACAATAATGAGAGTTATATTAAAATAATTAATCTTCTTGAAGCTTCCACGGGTGCTTTCTGTATGAAGGTATCCGTTTTGCGGGTTTTCTCCGTGTCCAAATCCATTCTTGGAATGCCAATGTTTCGTGAACCTTGCAGTCCACTTCATCAGGGCGAGGAGCAGCCTGATACAGCAGTATCAAATATATATCGCGAAACGAATAACTTTCATTAAAATAATAAATTAGAGAATTATAATAAATGAGCTTTGTAGAGAAAAAATGAATTAATAACACCAGTTTAATTAGACTGTAATATAAAAAATTCAATGCTGAATCTTTTATCAAATAAAATCCATCATTTCATTAATTATATCTGAGTATTAATAACAAATATAAATGACAAACGTACATCTTGCAAATCCACTGTCGTTGAGTCGATATATGTAATCGCGATATGCATAGCTACAGTTTGAAGACATTTCTTAACCCCTTCAAACCTGATTATATTAGAACCATATTTAAAAAAAACTTTTTTAATTCAATTCAAAGGAATTTTAATAAATATTTTATACTAAATAATTAATTTTTTCAAAATTTTGCTACTTTTCGAACATATATTATTATGTACATCTGATCTCAGATGATGTCGACAGAATTAAATAATTTCAACAGATTATGTCTTCAGATATGATGTACATTAAATTGTAATGTACAGCTGGTCACAAAAAGGTTGCAACACTTTTTTTTATGGGTTTCGGAATGCAGCTTACTTACCGAGCGATTGATTCTTATTCATGGATCCACAAATAAGAACCCATCACTTGGTGAGTAGGCTGCATTCCGAAACTCATCGAAAAAAAAGTGTTGCAACCTTTCTGTGACCGACTATACACAGCATCTGAAGGGGTTAAAAGTGAGTGTGAACAGTCAGTTTGCAATTAATAATCATGGTGGATTTCAATAGGTCTTGCATTCTCGTTTTTCTACGTTTTTTTTTTATTATGAATTTCTAGGCTATTATGATGGAAAACAGTTAAAAATGTGATTGAATACATAAATTCTCTATATTTGTCAAATTAAAAAATTTTTTTAATATATCAACATATTGAAAAGACTATAGACATAAACGAACTAAATTGTCATAATTTACGATATTTTTCACAAATCTGTAAAATGTTCTATTGATATCATATTATTTAATAACATTAATAAAACATTCTTTTATATAATCTTTTTATACATGTAATCCATTTTAATAATTATTATTAATATATTATAAAAATACACTGTTCTTAAAAAATCGTTAAAAGGAGTCAATATTTAATGATTATTTTTCATACAATATTAATATCCAGTAAAATATTTTAATCAGCAATTGCCCGAAAGAAAGACTTTACCAACCATGGCCATATCTGTTATTAATAGCATTTGGCGACATCGATCGACTCTTTGTGTACATTTATGGAAGAATTAAATAATGCATGGCTCTATAATTCATTGTTCCAATGACGCATTATTATGTCGCCTTGAGCTATACGTCGATGAAACATGTTCGAATAGCAAGAGATGTTAGTTTACGGAAGAAACTGGAAAGTGGTGACTATGATAACCAACATACAACAAGCTGTATATCCATTATTTTTTATTTGTTCTGTTTTCGGCATAGGTATTTATTCCCCGAAGAAATTTTATTTGAATATTCTCTATAATCTGACAGTATGGACCAGTTACGGTTATCTTTGTTATTATATGATAACTGCGTTTAAGGCAGAAATGTGGTTTGAATCACTATCTAATATAATCGTTGTACGGATTGGCATTCTCACTACCATTACATCCATTATCACGAGTGTATATCAAGACAAGGTATATGTTTATTGAAAATTTATAACCAAAATACAATTTTACACCAAAGATATTATTTTTCATAAAATAGCTTTTTCGTATAGTTGTGAAAAAAATTAATACATTTGAAGATATGTTGCCTAAAATTTTTTATTGTTGCTTAATATTGTGCAGAAATTCAGATTACTTATGAGGAGACTTGCTGCTATAGATGATACATTAGAAGAACTAGGAACTCCAAAGAGATATCAGAAACTGCACACGTGTGCAAAAAGAGTGTTAATTGGATGGTTAGTGTGTAGTTTCACATTAAATACATTTGATATGATGTGGTGGATCCATGTGATAGAAGATCATTGGTGTATAATTATACCATACATCACGAATCATTTTCATCACGTTAATATGTTGATGGAGTTATTATTTATGATTTTTTTATGGTATGTATTCATATTTACGTGTATTACATATCTTTTTAATTTATCAAATTATAATTTTTATCAGTAAAATCTATAGAATGGTAAAAAAAGGGAAGAAAAAAATGTGCTTCAAATAACACATATTTAATCAAATGGTATAATGTGCTGTATTTTAAAAACAAATTATTTCTTAGAGAAAGTAAAACTTAAGTAAAAATGATTTAAACAAAAGTACATTATAAATGTGCCTTTACAGACTTACTTACAAATTATTTTGCTATAAATACTTAAAATCTAAATATTCTAATAATTTTAAATAAAAAAAGAATAAACCACATTTTTTAAATTTTAATCATTATTATTAATAACGAATAACGTTATACTAAAACTGTATAATAACTTTTTTAATTTTACTTTGTACTATAGGTACATTGGCACTAGATTTGATAAGGTAAACGGACATATGAAATATTTGCTAGCGACGAAGGAATACAAGTTAAGAAAATCAAGAAGAAACACTGTATCAACTATTCACAGACATATCACTGATGATAGACATGTTCTGTACATTTCAATGTAAATCGATACACCAACGTACTGAAACAGATCATTGATTAAATCTGATGAACGTAGTATACAGTGCCCGCCAAAAATTTCGGGCCGGCTAAATATCTCGGAAAGTATGCATTTAAAAAAAAAATGTTTTAGACAAAGATGGTAGAGTTTAAAAAGATCTATTTATTGATCTTTTCAGTTTGATCTTGAGCGGCGACGCCTATATCAAGTCAAGATCACACCGATTTTTTAAAATTGGATACCCTATTTTTGATTCCAGAATCTAATAGCCGATGACAAAAGCTTTTCAAAACGCTACAATAAAGTTCATTTTCATTACGTACTTTTCGAGTTATAAGGCTTGAAAGTTATAGTACCGCTGGCATTAGCATTACCCAAGATGTTCGACCGACGGCTGAAACCTTTTGAATGTTGTTCAGGATCATGTCCTGGATAAAATTTATCGAGAGCAAGGTCATTAGAGATTGTTTCTCTTATTTTCATTTTATGTAAAAATAAATTTGCAAAAATGAAAATAAGAGAAACAATCTCCAATGATCTTGATCTTAACAAATGTTATCCAGGGCACAATCCTGAATAACATTCAAGAGGTTTTAGTCGTTGGTCGGACACATTAGGTAATACTAATAATGGCGGTACTTAACTTTCAAGTCTTGTAACTCGAAAAGTAATTAATAAAAATGAACTTTATTGTAGCGTTTTGAAAAGCATTTAACATCGGCTATTAGATTCTGGTATCAAAAATAGGGTGTCTAACTTAAAAAAATTGATGTGACCCTGACTTGATATTAGCAACGTCAATATATACAAGGCAGGCACTGTATATACCAAATTACAGAAGATATTTTTTTCTCTACTTGGGTATCTTTATCTTCTCATTAATAAACTTTGTTTTTCGATAGGCATCTTCACTTAGAATTATGTCAAACCGCTCGTGAATTAAACACAATATTCGGACCTCAGATGACTATGGAAATGGCATCCTATCTGGTGTACGTAGCAAGAATGTGTAATTACATTCTCATGCATATTATAACGAAAGGTCAGTATGTACCTTCGTTATTCGTTTGGATCGGTATGCATTTCTACGTTTTTATACATTTGGCCAGACTCTTCAGTATAAATTACATCTGTGAGAAAATTAGCGCTAAGGTAAACATCCAAATAAATTTCCATATTTGTGTGTCTGTATGTGCACATACATTACAAATATGTTTAAATATTTCAATAAATATATGATATACATATGTATTTATTGATTATAAATTATTATATATTGATTAATAACGTTATACAGGGTGTTTGATAATTATTGATACAATATTTGTAAAGAAAGAAAGAACTAAACTGAATGAAAAAATATTATACCATTTTATGATTTGAACCATAGTTAAGAAAAAATTAATTTATAAACCCACCCACGCATGCTGATTTGGCAACAAGAAACAGCTCAATGTTTGTAACTATTATATTTTGAGAAATCTCAAAATGGTACTTTTCTACCACAAACGTTGTGTCAATTATAATTATCAAACACCCTATATGAAATCGATTTTTTATTATAATTATATAATAATAAAACCAATCATTATTTTTTTAGGCTAATGAAATGGAAAAAATAATTCATCAATTAACAGATTCTTTTCAATATGCTAATATTCATGACGAGGTAAAGAGATTTAATAATAAGAAGGAATTAAAGCAAATTATTTTAATAAATAAAAATAACAATTTCATATGTATGTATAGATTTATCAGTTTTTATTGCAAATAATACATCATCCACTTAAATTCACTGGATTAGGTCTCTTCTATTTCGGCAATAACCTCGTACGAAAAGTTAGTATTTATATTTAATTTTTATATTTCATTACTTTTACATCATACTATACATTAAAGGACTTCATTATTTTATTTTTACTTATCAAACTATTATTACTTATATCTTACATAGTATCTTTACGTTTAAAATGGATATTTGTAAATTATAATATAGGAAATCTATATTATTATGGTCTTATTTATCTCATTTTCTTTTAGTTTGTCACTACAATTACAACATTTTTGATCTTCATGGTGCAGATGTCTTTGATACCTAAAACCGCAATAGATTTTTAGAAGAAGAAATAAACAAATTAGCCCTTTCATAATAAGTATAGCATCATATAGGATAGTACAATAATGGTTTGTAAAACAAAGTACGTTTTAAGTGTAGGAGAAATATTGTACATACATATCTAATTTATATGAAATAAGTTGCTTGTCTTATTTTTATTATTATTCCATATTTTCTCGTCCTTCTATTGCTCCCCAGTAGCACATATTGATTCTATATACATTTTTTAAACGCTTATAGAACATTAGATACATTTAGGTAACGTACCTATATAAAACGTATTTAAACCATTAGGTGTAATCTGACACATTATTAAACTAAATTTAAGAAAGTAAATTAGTATGATTAATAACAATGAAAATATATTCCTGCTTGTTATCACTGAAATAAGGAGCAAACGATCATATTAAACGATCAGCTAAGTTAACTAAGATATTAAAAAATTCTCAAATACACAATTTATATAAAATACAAAATTGCATTACGACAAATAGTGATCGTATGATGTCGTCCTTACAGAAATTGATCCTTCAAAGTTTTAGAAATTAAAAAATTAAAAGTCTTACAAACTAAATTATAACATAACGGAAAAATATATTAATTGTGTATGCCTGTACACAGTTTAATAAAACGCTAGTTATCGCTGAACCATATCAATCTTAAAAATTACAATTAGCAGCAATCAAAACCATTTACGACTTCCAGTGAGTCATAATCCTGGAATTAAAGTAGTATGTCAATATAAAAACTTCCTCATAACCAATTCATCTCAAGGAATTTGTTTTGTTGATCAAATGAAATTCGTTATAATTGTTCGTAATAAATTAAAATTACATAAACCAAAGATAAGCTAAAATCAAGAGTTAAACAATTGCATAAAATTGCACCACCAACAACACACAACACGATCCGCAAAATATAATAAATTATTGATTTTTTTAGTGTAATGAAACACATTAAAAGCATAATGACTTAATTCAACAAGTTGCGGCAACAAACCTCCATTATATTAGTACAATTATGTTGTAATAAATCCCGCCCATTAAAAATGCCATATATCCCAAACAGATGGGATATACAAGACAACAAACTAAACAAAGAATACGAAAGCAAAGCACTTGTATTTTTGCTATACAACATGCTTTACTTATTCCTCTACACGTATGTATAACGAAATAACCACTAAATCTTTTACACGCCCTACAGTAATCATTTTATGTAGATTATAATTTATGATGACGCTATTTATTACAGTGACAAATCGATTCAACTCACAATAATTTTCTTAATATTAACAATAAGAAGTTGAAATCATAACTCAATACTAATATAACTCAATACTAATATAACATAAAAACAGGGTTGGCAATGTTACCTCATAAAAATAACCCGTTACCATTATCGTTCTTTTTCCTAAAAAGTAACTCGTTATCGTTACTCGTTATTGATTTGCAAAAATAACTCGTTACCGTTACTGTTCTTCAAAATGTAACGAATCGTTACTTTTTTGTTACTGTTTTTTCTCGACACTAATAGAATATTATAGCGTTTTCATTGGTAGAACTTGTGTGCACGCAAGGCACATTAAAGCCGTTGTACACAACTCTGTAAAATATAAAAATGAGATATCTCAATTGATGAAGTATATGCCTAAAGTATATTTTATCAAATAGCATAATAAAATATATTGAGGATTTCGCGGTTTTTTTAACTCGTTTCTATATTTTTATTAACCATACATCTTTACGTCGATTATACAACGGCTTTAAAGTGCACTGAATGCGCACTAGTGTATTCTGCCAATGAAAAACGCCATTATATGCATAATTAAATTCCTGTGATAAATACAAAAAAGACGATTTCTGTTCTTGTCAAATTGTGTTTATGATATATTTTACCACTAAAAAGTAATTATTTTTTATTTAATCCTTTGTATTCTAAATTATTTCTCGTAAATAAGCGAGGGTTAAATATTTTCTTCTCAATTTTATTAAATCTAATATATATTATATATAGCACAATTGTTTTTTATATTATTTGAACAAATTTGTATAAAAATTTTTATATGATTTATATTTATCGTTCATTATTTTGAATTGTTACAGAGCTATGCGAAAGACTGTTGAAAAGCACTGTATTAAGTTTAACTCGACCAACACTATACAATCAAATGAATCTCGTAGCATAATTCTTGCAAAGTTTTGTAAAGGAAAAATGTTTTTATATATATAAAATTCTCACCGAAATAATCGGAGTATGCTTTGCATATAGCAAATATAATTCGAATTTGTAATCGTTTCAAAATTAATGGCCAATTGAGATTTTTTTAAATCGTATTCAAATTTATATATTAATTTGTGTAATAATAAAAAAATAATTAGAGAGAGGAAGCTTTTATAATTTTTTATTTCAAACTTTTGCAACATTTCAAATATAAGTAAACCAAATTGCAATGTTTTAAAAACATATAAACCTAATAACAATAAACTATATTATAAATAATCATATTGCATCCAATTAATATGGTTTATTTATAAAACAAAAAATCATAACAGAAAAAATCGATTTCAATAACATATCAAAATATGAATGTAATCAATTACATTTTTAGTGCGTCATAGGTATATGTAACGTGTTATATAAAAATGCAATTAAAAGATAACAAGTAACACTTTTGCATAAAGATCGATTATCTCAACTACGCCTCTGTTTAATGATTTAACGACACATAATATGACAATCTAATAAAGTATCATCATCGTGATGAATATAATACATTTCTATGGCATATGTACGTCTTTGAGTTTAGAATACAATACTTACACGTACGAAATCGCGCGAGTTTCTATCATGGTCAATACTATAGAACAGGTTTTACAACCCATCTTCACAGGCTCTTTTATCTTCGGATTTGGGATTATCAGATATCCCTTTGATCACCCAAGAGTTTACTTAAGTTTTTTTTATATATTAATTATGTGGAGTGTTTATGTGTATGTGTTTTATTATGTGGTAAATATTTTTTCACTGAGAAGTATTTTTAATGACATTATAAAAGCCTCAATAACAATAATAAATATGCTTGTGACGATAATATCCGTGATTAATATTTTTCGAAAATCTAAGGTATAATTTTTTCTTTTTTATATATTGTAATACACTTTCTTAATAATATTTAAAATGGAACAAATAATACGTAATCGTTTCTCAATTTGGAATTGGTCTTATCTTTATTTATTTAAAAATATTAAATTTGAATATTATACGATAAAAATAAATAAGTTTGTTTTTTGAGACTATTTATTAAGTAAAGTTTTAGATTTTTAAGATTTTTATGTCAAAATATTATCAATCTATAGATTGATCTAAAACTTTACTTAATAAATAGTCGCAAATTGTCAATTCAATGTATCTACAATAAACTTAATTTTTAACGTAATCAGATGATTTATATATAAAATTATATTATAAAGTTTTAATAAAATAAGCATTATAAATTGCCTTATTACATAAAACACATCTTTAACCCTTAATATATATACGATGATTTTCTGATCTTTCACTACACACATTAGATCGTTCATGTTCCGGATTAATCTTCACCATTTTTACAAATATAAAAAAATTATTAGATAATTCTTACATATACTTTAAAATTTTCAGAAAGTATTTATAAAATTATGTATTAAAAAAATTGTATATAAATAAATACAATTAATTATAACTGATAAAATAAAAAAATGCGTATTTTCATATAAATTTTCATAACTCTGAGACAAAAGTGAATTTAAGAAAAAATTTAATTGTCGATATTGCGTTAAATAACTTACAACTAGAAGAATATTATTTAACAATTTTTAATATTATTTGTAATATTTAACATAAATATGATAGTAATGTTCGATATTTTAGTAGAAAATTATCGTTTTTACCTGTTTTATTTCTTTTTAATAGTAAAATTGAAAGTGAAAGTTAGTAAAATCCCTGCGATATACAACAATTAGTTGTAAATAAAGGAAACATAAAAATTTCTTAGCTGCAGAAAAATGTTCATTCTACACACAATGGATTATTCGCGAAGCCAAGGTGAACTTCTCCCAGACGCTCTCATTGAGAGAAGGAAAGATACCTATGCATAAACGTGCAAAAGCCGACAATACATCAAATTTGTCTCCTACATGCTAAACTTTTTTAGGGAAAAGATAGAGATCATTATTTAGTTATCAGGTGTTCTTAGTATTTAAAACAGAAAAAGTGCATAGGACACAAATGACCCAATTGTATAGATTAAAGGTTAAATATGTACATATGCATATTTTGCAAAGAAACATTTATGTCTTTATATAACTATATTTTCTTATCACTGTCCTTTATCTTTTATCTTTAGAAATTCCGCATATGTATAATGAAGCTGAGTTTTGTGGATAATACATTAGAACTTCTCGGAACGCCCAAGGAATATCGCAGAATGCAAAACTCTATGAAATGGATATTTATTGCATGGTTTATAATGATGTGCACAACATGGTTTACTGATGCTTTATGGTATATAGAAAAGTATAATGATGTAAGAGCCATGTTTATCCCTATCATTACAGATTACCTTTTACATATCAACACCTTTATAGATATAATGTATATGTTTCTCTTAAGGTTCGTAAATTTAATTTTTTTAAATTATTTAATAATAGAATCATCTTTAATCTAGTGAATGTAATTTAGATGAATTAAAAAAATCTTATATTTTTAGATTAAAAATGTTATGATTAAAGTACAGTTAAAATCAAATTATTTCTGATTTACGTAATGTTTCATAAACATTTACTTGCTATTACGCGTTAAATACGAAACTCTTAAACTAATGTATAATATACAAATTTAGAAATTTACGCATAACTGTATCATTGTTATAAAATTATAGAATTATAAGTAAGAAAAAAAAATCAATGACTTAAATATTTTTTACTTTACTACATTCAGAAACAAAATTTAACAAATGACTTCTTTAATATTCTTCAAATTACAGATATATAGGTACTAGATTAGATAAAATAAATAATCACATTAAAGAATTATCAGCAACAGAAGAATATGGATTAAGATGCACATGGAAAAAGCCCCCCCTCGTTGTCACTCAACTGAATATCCGCGGCAAAGGGAATCGTAAACATATATTGTGGATCACAATGTAAGTTGATATATAAATAAAATAACATAGAAATAATAAAGAAAATTTCTTAAAAAAGAAGAATAGCTTCATTAATTTAACATATATATTATTGCATTACAATTACATTTAAATATTCCTTGTTTGATTTGTGTCAATTTTATGCATATGTATGTGTGAGTGTTATATTTATTAAGCAAAATTCTTCAATTTCTAATGTACTTTGTATTGTACGTGAATGAATGTTAGTTTTATATTATTAATTAACAAATAAGTTTTCTTGTATTAACTAAATCATATTTGATTTTGTTTAAACAAAAAATAAATAACGCATGTACATAGTTTGTACCTTAATAATAAAAAATCGATAACTATATGTATATTTTAATAATTGTATATATATTTCACTTCTCGATAGTTAAGTGTTTATCCATTAATATGTTTTCAGGCATCTCCATTCAGAACTTTGCCGGATAGCTTTCGATATACATGACTTATTTAACATACATATGACATTGCAAATGATATCTTATTTCATTATTTTAATCGCTATGTTTTATTTCCAATATCACACGTTGTTATGTTTAAAACAAATGTATGGTGGTAATCCAATTCGACTGAAGCTAATACTCCGCAGCGATGTGTGGTTTATTATATGTTTAACAAAACTCATATCATTTAATCATATCTGCGAAAGTGTTAGCGGCAAGGTAAGCTAATCTTCGGTAGATTAAATAAAAATATAAGTTTTCACAAGCAGAAATTTTATTGGATACACCCAGTAAAACAGATATAAATATTATATAACATATATGTAATTACATTTAATGTAGTTATATTCATGGTTTGCTAGATATGACCGTTATAATTTTTATAAAAAATTATAAAATATAACGTGTTGAATCTACTTTAGAGGAAATGTGAATAACAAAAAATATTGCAAAATTAAATCTCTCTTTTGTAAGTTTTATTGTGCTATTTTAAATTTAAATAATATCTATAATAAAATAAATCCTTATCTATAAATATTGAAACAGATGCAATTATTAAACAATTAATATAATTAATTTAATAATAGTATGATTAATATGATAATAATATAATTAATTTTATATTATCTCAGGCAAAGAAGACCAAGGACATGATCCATAAATTAACAAATCTTATCTGTTTTACTGAAGCGCGAAAAGAGGTGAAATAATTTTCTTATATAAATTTCCCGATTTTATAATTTTTATTAAATATTATTAAATAATAATTACGTTATCATATAATGCAGATTGTCCAGTTTGTTTTGCAAATTTCACTTCGCCCATTGAAGTTTAGCGCATTAGGTTTATTTTACTTTGGTTACAACTTCGTTCATAAGGTTAGCATTCAATATTATTCGTAACTATATATATATATATCCTTAATTATAATTTATTAAAGAATAAACTGCAACAATCATATGTGATATCTACTTTCAGTTCTTTGTCTCGATTCTTACTGCTGTTGTTTTTATGCTGCAAATGGATACTTCTGCTACATCTCGAATAATGATTTATAATATGACATGTTACGAATAAAAATAAGAAAAAAACAAATTATCATTATTTAATCTTTTGACATTACTCTATATCCGTTTTGTTACATATCTATCAAATAGGTGTTGTATATAAAATATCGTATATAATAAAAATGAACATATTATATTGTTTCAAACAATTAGAAAAAGCAAAGTATCTTTATAATTTGTATATACTTTATTCTACTCGATCCTTCATGTAATTTTTATATTTCTATTATTAGAGAGAGAGAGAGAGAGAGAGAGAGAGAGAGAGAGAGTTTTACCATACTGACTAACTTTTGTAAACATTGAGAATGATCCGATCGCGATCGAAACGTTTGTTTTTATATTAAAGTTTATAATATTTTCAACGTAATGATATAATTGTTTATTTTCTATTCTGAACTTTAAATTATAACGATTGATTTTTTATTCGTACCCCTTTTTCTTTATTGAGTTTTAAATTTATTGAGCCATATGATTATTATATATTTTATTATATTATATTAATATAATTTTTGTCAATCGAAAAACCAGATATTAAGAATTACAAGATAATAAGTAAATATATGTATTTCTATTAATAAAAAAAAGTTATGGCATAAATAAAAGACACTATGCCACACTAGAAGTGGCATCGAAAGATTAACATTTATAATTAATTCTTAATATTAAAAATAAATTTTAAGTAATCGTTGTAATTAATTATTATAATAGTATTCTATATAATTACAAAATACGAAAATTATTTTAATATTGTCACTTACAATAGAAATTTATTATTATTGAGTATATAGGTAACATTTATTCTTTTAATTCAGCAATTATACGTGTTTTTAATAATAATACTTGAAATAAAAATTTGTAAAACCTAATTTTGACTTATTATGTAAGTATAATATAATTCATAGTACTTATAATTTTATATTATATAAAAAATAAATCTAATTATTGATTATAAAAATTTATTCCTTAAAAAAGATTTACTCATTAAAAGATGTAGCTGTTTAATCAGTATCATACAATTATGATATCGAATAAAATATTTAAATTGACGGATGATTAAAAACTAAACCGTCAATCATTATCATTAAAACCATCTGGCGATATCGATTGACTCATTGTTTTTATTTTATGAGAATTAAGTGATATATAGTGCATTAATTTAATGACATCTTGTTATATTATCTTGATAAACAAGCTATATGTTGATGGAATAGCTTCATACAAAAAATGATGTTAGTTTGCGGTAGAGACCGCGAGAGTGATAAGTATGATAACCAACGTACAGCAGGCTGTAAATCCCTTACTTCTGATTTGTTCTGTTTTCGGCATAGGTATTTATTCCCCGAAGAAATTTTATTTAAATATTCTCTATAATCTGACAGTATGGACCAGTTACGGTTACCTTTGTTATTATGTGATAACTGCATTTAAGGCAGAAATGTGGTTTCAATCACTATCTAATGTAATCTTTGTACGGATTGGCATTCTCACTACCATTACATCCATTATCACGAGTGTATATCAAGACAAGGTATATGTATTTATTCGATTTTTTTTTTAAGACAAATTAAATTTTTATAGTAAAGATATTATGTTTCTTTAAGTAACTTTTTTATATAATTATATCTTATAAAATAAATACATTTGTCGATACTCTATTATTTAATACTTTGGATTGTTGCCTAATACTGTTCAGAAATTTAGATTATTTATGAAGAGACTTGCTGCCGTAGACGATACATTGGAAGAACTAGGAACTCCAAAGATGTATCAGAAACAACATGCTTATACAAAAGGCGTGTTAATTGGATGGTTAATATATAGTTGCATGACAAATATATTTGATATGATATGGTGGATCCATACAATGAAAGATTATCGGTGTATAATTATACCATATATCACAAATCATTATCGCCACGTTAATATGTTGACGGATTTATTAATAATAATTTTTTTATGGTATGTATAATATTTAGGAATATTTACTTATATTTAATATCCCTTTTAATTTATTAAATTTTATATAATGACAAAGATAAAGAGAGAGAATAAAAATTTATAAATTTTTTAATAAAAATCACTTCAAAAAGAAATCATTATAGATATTATATTCACAAGGTTATTTACAAATTACTTTACTGTAGAAATCATTTTTAGGTATAAATAATATATACATGTAGAAATATAATTAACACACAAATAATATATAAAGCATAATAATTGATATAAACAAAATATATAATACAATCATTTATATAAACCTTAAGTGTTATCTTTGATAACAGATAACTTCATATCTTTTAAAACTTTACAATCACTTTTATTTTGCAACATAAGGTACATTGGCATCAGATTTGATAAAGTGAACGAGCACATGGAATACTTAATAGTAAAAGAGGAATATGGCTTAAAATATTCATGGAGAAAAACTGTACCAATTAATCTCCGATATATCACGTGTACTGATTACAAGCGCATTCTGTGGATCTCAATGTAAATCGATATCACCATTGCAATATGCCGAAACAGATTATTTATATTAGATCTGAATATATTGGATCTGATTAAATAATGAATAGGGGAGAGTAGTTTAAATCGGATCTATTTGCAGTTTTTGCTCTCTATAAGGCGTAAATAAAGTCCGATTGTAAAACCGAAGGTGCCGTTGGAAAGATCATTTAATTCCCTTCATTTTTGCTTCAAACTATGTTCACGTATTTTTCACCTGTGTTGAACTATAGGGGAGACCGGGGTCAGTAAACTATAGGGGTAAGTAAAATAATCGAGGCTACGTTATAAACAAATCGCGCCAGACACGCGTAAACTCGTCTGAGCACGCAGCAGCGACTGCCGCTCAGTCTGCTGTAACATCTCGTTCCTAACACATCTATGATAGAAGTTACGCTACAATTTAAAAAAATCGTACACCTAAGTAAACATTTTTATTCTTAAAGTTTTTGTTTTACAATTGTATATAATTGTCTGAGATATTTTATTTCCATTTAGGTAGTAAGCATAGTTCTTACTTAATAAAGTCCAACAGATTTTTTTTGTTTATCTGGTTTTGTTGTCGTATACTGTTAATGTTTTTAAAAAATGAACGGATGGGGCTAATAGGCTAACCACAATACGAGGCTATATGATTAATTTAGTGACGACTCTGATAGTATCTACTCCCAAACTTCTTGAAATGAAATCTCGATACAAATTGATAGAAATCTTATCGTTCTCAATCATTCTCTATCAACTTTTTTTACCAGTAATAATAGTTAAATTACATGTATAAGAAATTTTTCATGCATATGTATAAATATGTATAAACATATATAATATGATAAATTATATACGTTTATGAACATTTATACATAAACATGTATAAATATTCATAAACATATATA
>NW_017255933.1:2327778-2371627 GCF_001594055.1 Mycetomoellerius zeteki
GGTCCCGGGGCTAGTTAAATCAGATGGAATGCATTAGAAAAATGCATTTTTTTTCATAGTAATTATCAGTTTTCCCTTATTATTAAAATATTATTAGAAAGTCAAATGTATGTAGTAACTGGCGTACAATTCATTTTTTCGATAAGTCTCTTAATTTCGTCTATAAAAATTCGAAACTAAAAAATGAGTCTACTATCCCCGGTCTCCCCTAATGGAAAATGTATAAACGCCTTTTCCGGTTCGATTTGGAACTATTGGTTCCAAATCGGACCATTCCCTGGTTCAAATCGAACACTCCTATTTTTACGGACTTTTAGGTAGAATTTTAAAATATATTAATGTATTTTTGTTAGTATTGAGTAAAAACAAGTGATTTAACAGTCAAAGATAAAAATTTTATTCAGAAAAAAAAATTACTGACAATTTATATTATTAGAATTGAAATCAATGAAACTCAATTAATCTGAATCTGATGACTCATGATATTTTACTGATTTAATTCCTTGGATCAAATCTGATCGGTCGATCATCAGTATTACAATCAGGACTATAAGTTATCTACTGTATTATTCGATTTGGACACGGGTCCTTTCAAACTTTGGAACAAATTTTACAATAAATCGCAAAAGTAATCACAAAATGCTTGATATTTTTGAATTCTATACTCTTTAATTATCTTAAATCAATTATCTTTCAATTTTTAACACCTTTTAAATAATGATTTACAAGGATTTCCTTCTTTAAAAAAAATTTTATACGATAACTGAAAATACATATTTACGTCTATATTCTATGAATGTTATGACAGAGAACTGTCAAACTGCTGTCACATGTTCGGTGTCTTATAAGGACTTTATTGTACATTATAAATAGTATGCAAATCTGCTTAACACTATTCATTTAAATTAAAAAGGTCCTATTTGGAACACGGTCCGATTTAGATCACTCTCTCCTATAATACATACAAAATTTGACAGAATCTGATTTATTAAAAAAATTTATTTTAAAAAATAATAAAATAATTTCTTTGCCTTTTCTCAAATATTTCTATTCTTTTATTAATAAATTTTGTTCTTTGACAGACATCTCCACTTAGAGTTATGTCAAATTGCTCGTAAATTAAATACAGTATTTGGACCTCAAATGACTATGGCAATGGCAACTTATTTAATATACATTGCAAGATTGTTTACTTACTTTTTCATGCATATACAAACAAAAGATCAGTATTTAAGTTCACCATTCACTTGGTTTAGTATAATTTTCTGGATATCCGTGAATTTAGCTCGACTTTTCAGTTTAAATTACATATGTGAGAAAATTAGTGCTAAGGTACCTATACTCATCTAAACTTATATATATATGCGCGCGCGCGCACGCACACGCACACCCACACACACACCCGCACACGCACACGCACACGCACACACACACGTGTATGCACGTATTAAGAATATATACACCTATATTAAAATATTTCATTAAATATTACTTAATAATATTCTTAACATTCAATAATATTCAATATTACTTTATAATATTTTGTAATATTTACTACACAAATAATAACATTAATTTTAAATTTTAGGCTAATAAAATGGAAAAAATGATTCATCAATTGACAAATTGTTTTCGATGTACTGATGTTCGTGACGAGGTAAAGGGATTTAATAGTAAAAAGCAATTCAAAAAAATTATTTTAATAAATGAAAGTAACAATTCAATATGTATGCAGATTTATCAGTTTTCATTGCAAATAATGTATAATCCGCTTAAATTTACTGGACTGGGTCTCTTCTATTTTGGCAATAGTCTCTTACGAAATGTTAGTATTTATATTTATTTTTTCGTATTTCACACACACATTACTTTCATATACATTATATCATAAATTAGAAGACCAAATTTTTTAATAACATTTTACATCCTAATGGATCATAATATCTTACATCTTTATAATATTTTAGATTTTTTGTTGTTAGGTATATTCATTTTTTTACGATGGAAGTAAATCGTTATAGAAAAGCTGTATTTAAAATAATCGTGTGTGTATATATATTTCTTGACTGTTTTACTGATTATTTTAAAATTTATATGTTTCCTTGCAGTTCGTCGTTACGATTACAGGATTTATGATTATTATTATACAAATGTCTGACAAAACAAAAACGGAAGTGGATTTTTAATAAAGAATAAACAAATTAAAATTTCCTAATAAGAATATCATCATAGAATGCAATATAATTATTGTTGGTGAAGCAAAGAAGTATTTTAAATATATTAACTATAATTTTTTTATTTATGTAAAATTATAATTTTTTGTTTTATTTTTCATTACGATCCCATTTTTTCTTGTCCTTTTACAAATTATCTAAAACACATTTTAAAAGGCTTTGTCAAAATATAACTGTACTATAATACAGATAATAAAATATATATAACAATATATATACATGAAAAATATGTGTGTGCATTTTTAAATAAAACTGATTTTAAATATTATATATGTCAGTGTTATATAATTTTAATTTATCTTTAAAGACTTTTCTTATAATAATATAATGATAAATAATATAAGTTGAACTTATACAGTTACTGCTGTATAATTTTTTATATATTTTTCATTTTTATCATAATCATTATACAAGAGGATATCCATAAGAGGAATATTAAAGAAATGTTATATTGTTCTATAAATGTGAAAAAATAAGAATGCAAACGTATAGCACATATTTTACTTTCATTTCGTTTCCCTTGTTTCATTATAATTTGAATCACTTTATCTATTTAATTTGTAAAACAACAAGGCTTTTTCTAGCAGATCGATTTTTTTAATTTGCGTAAGTGCTGATGCAATTAGTAAATTTACAGAATTATCATTTGTGTTTGAGGTGTTAGTGTCAATGTAATTTTTATTACGACACATAACATATTTATGATAAGATGAATGTATCATATCCTATATATAACATGAAGTAAGAAGTCTTAAGTTAATCCTGTTAAGAAATCGACATGAAGGATATTCAGACGGCTATATCACCACTATCGATAGTATTGTGCTTGTGTGGATTTGGAGTGTTTGAATATCCTCAAAATCAACCGAGATTTTGTCTCACTATTTTCTACATTCTGATATCGTGGCTGTCTTACGCTTACATTGCTTTCAAAATGATAATATTTCTTCGGAGAAACGAACTTACCTATACCATGTTTCATTATACTAATATGGTTTTTGCAATATTGTACATGTTGTCTAATTTCTATTATAATAAGGTAAGATCATTCGGCCTACCTTGTAAGTATTAAAAAGGCGAACTTTTCATTCTCTTTCACATATTTTTATACACGTATATTGAAGAGGAAACACATGCGAAAATTATGCCATCATGTTATATAGATTATTTTGATAATAATGCAAATCCATTTTAATAAAGTTGAATAACAAATACAACACTTTCAAAAATAGATAGTACACTACTTTAAATATAGTTATATAAAATATAATACAAAATGGGTAAAAATGTAGAGATATTTAAAATATAAAAAGTATTGATAGGTATTACAAAAATGTTCTAATATTCTCAATATTTGAATATATTTTGTACCATTTCTTTGCATCATTTCTTTAATATTATTTAATTCCTAATATTATAAATATGCAATAATATTATAATTTAATATTATAATTATTTCTACCGTTATTTATAATTGTATTTCTGTTTGTAATATTTTTTCAGAAATTTAAAAGTTGTTTGGACAAACTAAATATTGTGAACAACACAATAGAAAAATTGGGAACTTCGAAAAATTATGCAAAATTGAGGATACAAACTACATGGTTGATCACTGGCTGGATCATCTTGGTATTTGTGATAGATATAAACGATTATGTGTGGTACCATGAGTATATTCCTGGATCTTACTCCATAATGGCAATATGTGCACCTATTGGAAATCATCCCATTCATATCAACACTCTGTATGATTTCATGTACATGATGCTGCTAAGGTACGTAAATAATATTGCAACATAATATTATTTTTTAATAGAATTATTATAAAAAATTGGGCAAATTGTATAGACAGATGAAAATTATTTATTTTTTAATATAAAAGTAAGAAAATGGCCCAATAATTTCAAATCAATAATAATAAAATCGAAGGGCTACGAGCCAAAAATTTAAACTTTAATATTCAACGAAAAATACAAACATATGTTTCGACACCGATCGGGTCATTATTAATGTAATAAATATAAATATAAAAACAAATTTTAAACGAGTAACATACTTTGGCGGTTATAAAAAAAAATAGAAATGATTGGAAATGCTGTCTATTCATCGATGATACATGGTATTCAAGTATCTTGTCTCATGTGCAACGTTAATTATCCGAAAATATTAGTCATGTGTGCGGAATTTTCTGTTTAATTCATGTCTGATGGGAATCATAGTTCTAAAAGTAAGTCAAGATTGAGCTGTACCAAGTCCTCATTAGAAAAATATGGTTGAAAAACATTTCCAATCATTTCTATTTTTTTTATAAAGTATGTTACTCGTTTAAAATTTGTTTTTATATTTATATTTATTACATTGATAATGATCCGATCGGTGTCGAAACATATGTTTGTATTTTTCGTTGAATATTAAAATTTAAATTTTTGGCTCGTAGCCCTTCGATTTTATTATTATTATTTTTTAATATAATTCCGCAAATTAATTGTAAATTCATTATTTTGCATTATATTTAATGCAGATACATTGGATTTCAATTTGAGCATGTTAACAAGTATATTCAAGAGTTAGCAGAGCATAAGAAAGTAGGATATGCATGGGCAAATTCTACTTCGCCCTTGACTCACCGATACATAGCTATCAAAACATCTAAACAAAATATATGGATTTTAATGTAAGAATAGTAGAGGAAGCATTATTATTAAAGCGGTTCTCAACTGTATACAATAATAAGTTAAAATTTAAAGAAATTTACTAATATATGGAAAAAACATTAATTATTATTACCTATATATTTATTCCAAATAGATAACATGTTTATTTTTTAAATAAAGAGAAATTGATTTCAAAAACACAATATATTAAATAAACTTCATAAAATTTGTTTTCGTAATAAAAACTTCGTGTAATATAAAAGTTTGAGAGCTGCGGTAGCATAAAGTAAATAAAGTACTATACTGTGCAGTATATGCGATGACCTAAAATATCATTTATCAGGTACATTTCGCAGGCATATTCATCTCGAACTATGTTCGATATCACGCGAATTAAACACGATATTTGGATTACAAATGGTGATGCAAGTAATTGCGTTTCACGTTTTCACAGTGCAAATTATATACCAATGTTATGTCACAATGATGATAGCCGATTTCACGTATGAAAAACTGCTTAATCTATTCGATATTTATTTCTGGATTATAATCATCATCATAAAAATGATTATCTTTAATTACATCTGTGAGAGAATTTGTAATAAGGTATAAACTTTGCAAATGTATATATATATTATAATCAATAAAATTATATAATTTACTGTTTGTTTATTATTCAAGTAAATTAGCAATTTATGTGTTTTTATATGTAATGATAAAAAAAATTTCTTCCCCTTTCTCTAATCTTTTTTTTAGAAACTTGTCTTAAGTAAAATATTACAATATTATTCAAGATTACAACTTATTTAAGAATATAATAAATATTTTCTGTATATATGTATATGGGAGAGTGAATATAAAAGAGAATAGTATTCTTCAAAATATAAAAAAGATATTTAAAATCTGATGTTATAAAATAAAATCTCTTTTTACCTTAAGTATATTTATTAATTTATAAGATCAATTTATAAAAAAAAATTTAATTATTAACAGATTTTAATTACTTTTTTTTTAAAATAGAATTCGGTTCTTTCAAACAACATGATTTCGAAACAACCGGGTACTAAATTATAAACTAATAACACAAATAAAATCAAAATATGTTAAATTTTAACAAGAATTATTTTCTTAGAACTAATAAATATCTGAAAAATAAAAAATTTAACAATTTTTATCAAAAATACTTATTATAAAAAAAAATTAATTTCAGACTTCTATTTACTAGATTGTTGACTTAATGTGATAGAAAGAGATGAACCTGATTCCGAGCTTTCTTATTTTAGTTCACATATGCGTATATATGCGTCCTGTCTGTGATTATCGCGTGACATAACTAACGTTATGTAAACACTAACGTTATTATCCATGATTTACACATGTATGTAAGAGTGAGTGAACTCAAATATGCCGAGCACTTGTCTTCAAATATGGAAGCGAAGTTGGCAGTCTATAGAAATCTGTGATAAATTCCTCCTATTACCACATGATTTATGAGCCCAGTTAGTGCAAAACTTACATCAATTGTAGTTATTGTCGTTATATTTTGAATTGTAATCTAACTTGAACGATTTGATATTTTGGGAACCGATTTTTTCAAAATTCAGAATACTCGAATCTTTCATGACATTATAATAAAAAATCTCACTTCAAAATATCTGATAAACCAAAACAAACAAGAAATATATTAACTACGTTTTCAGTTAGCGTGCATATTCGATTAAAAGGAATACTTTTCCTAAAAGTTAATAGGAAATAAATGCAAAAGACATGGAAATTTAATTGAAATATTAAATTGAAATATTTACTCTTTGTCGTAATTTTTACCTCTCACTAAGGAAATTTTTTAAATGGCGTTGGGTAATTTGAATATCGCTATCAAATAAAAATATTGTAAAATTTTTTACTGCATTCAGTTAATTAGAATGTGAGGTGGCCCTTTCAAAACATGACTTTTTCATACTCACTTTCCTCTACATATATTTATATACATATACATATAACTTTATTTTTATCTAAATAAATGTGTACATTAATACAATTTTGTTAATATTAGGCAAACAGTGCCGAGATATTTTTAAACAGATTAACAAATCTTACTTTTGATGTCGAGACTTATGAAGCTGTAAGCAACAATATTTTTGTAAATGCGATGTATGCTTGCACAAAATTAAATGTCTTTAATTACATAATTATTTACAGATCACGCAGTTTCTGTTCCAAATATTATGGAGGCCATTAAAAATGTCCGGGTTTGGTCTTTTTAATTTTGGTTTCGAATTCCTTCTTGAGGTTTGTAGCTATCTTTCGATAAATATGATGAATTTCAGATTTACAAGTTAATTTAAATTTAAACTGTTATATCAAAAATAAAATCTTGTCAATATATATAAAATATATAACACAAATATAAATAACCTATTATCTAAATATTTTCTTAAATATATTAAAGTAAATAAACATAATATATAATTAATAACATTTTTTCTAGTGTGTGAAGTTTATTGCAATGATCATAGTATTTGTGTTACAATCACCTCCACAAGAAGAAAGTTTTATAGGTGCTGAATTGAGAAAAACATTGTAAATATTTACATTAATTCATTAAATGTGTATTAAAGTTAATTTTTTTGTCACATATCGTCAATTAATACTGATTAAAAAAACACACATATTTCATTTGTTATATATTTTTTAATACACAATAATATCATATAATGACTCAAGTAAAAAATATAAAATAAATAAGATAATAAAAATAATATTAATATTTATGTTGTGTATTTGCTTTATATAAAAAAAATACGACACACGTATATTTTTCATTGTCAGTATTCTCATGCAGTATTCTCATTTAACTAAAAAATGTTAATTGTAAAAATAATACTTGACATTCTATGGTTATGAATGCATTTGCTTTACATCGACACCTATCATTAGACTTATTTGCATAGCTAATATGTAAAATTTAATCGAGATCAGTATTTGTAAATATACAGTAAGTACTGTAATCACAATTATGGAAATTCACTATTATTGTAAACATCCGATAAATATAAAAATCATAGTTTGTAATTGTAACGTTATTGTATTGTATATCTGCCATGACCAAACATTCAAACAGTTTTATTGCTACTCCTGTTAATCAACCTATGTGCTTGGTTTAAGAATTGTCGAGTTTCTGACAGGTTACTTTAGACTATGATTTAGTCTTCTATACATACTGCTATTGTCGTAGACTTACTATTACTTTGTGCATTCCATTACAGTATTTTATATAAATCTTTATTTTATGCTGCATCATATTTTCGAATACGGGAACAATTCCACATTATCATCAATTATAATTGAAGTGTTTCATGATAAAATAAGAGAGAATTTAATACAATCTCTTATACTAATTAATAAATGTTATATCTCGGTTGTATTCAGATAGTTCTGAAGGAAATTATTATATAATAAATAAATTTTACAACATTAAACTATCGAAAGAAATAATTTGCAACAGTTTGCAACAATAAATTATCAAAAGAAATAGTCATAAAAACGTGAGATGTTTTGAATATTAAGATCACATAGATTATTATTAATTTCTTTTGGCGAAACATTTAACATAGTAAGATTGTTTCTTAAAATAATACAAAGAATGCATGTTATAAAAATATAATAATTACACATACCTACATATTATGTAAGAAATTTAGATATTTATCATTTTCCTTACATATATGATATATCTGCGTAAATATAAAATAACAAAAACTTGGGAGAACCCCACGTTATCGAAATCACAAAACAGCAAATGCATAATGTGGATCGTTATATAAGAAATTTTATATAAATTATATTGAGTGCGGTATCATAAAATATCAGTATTATGAAAAAATTAAAAATCTACAAGTATAATAGTAGACTGTGCCCACATATAAATGTTAAAACGGCCCAATCATGGGCTAGTACCGTTTACCATCGTGACAATGTTGGGCCAGTACAGATTTAACACAGGAATGTAACACTACGCCGTGCTTCATTGTCATAGCTTGGCCTGTTTCGCAACCAATACTGACTCACGTATGACCCGGCTGTTAGCCAGAGCTCGGTCTGTCTAGCAGTCAGAGCTTGACCTGTTTTCCAACCATACTGGCCTGCATACGGCCCGTTTATCATTCAGTATTGGGACAAGATTGTCTGCCGACACTGGCGCAATGAAGCACGACGTAGCGTTACACTCCTGTGTTAAATCTGTACTGGCCCAACATTGGCTACCGATACTGGACCAATGTTCGGCCAGTTAAATAATGTTGACAATTTCTACGTGGGCGTAACTATAATATAAAATTATAAAACGTGATATAGAAGAGATGGGGTGGTATTATGGCCCCCCATTTACATTTTATACAATAACTTGATTAATAATCAAAATTCAAATTTAAAACTTAACTATTACATTCGTCAAAGAGTTATTCAATTGATTCTAAACTTAAAGTTACGGAACATTTATACATAAGATATTACATAGGACATTATTTATAAAAATGTGGCGACATTGCACAATGATTCGAAGAAAAAAATGGGTAGTAATGTGGCTCCATAAAAATAGTCTTAAAATATTAGTTTTGTTTAGAAAACAGTATTTGATTACAAAATTAATAAAAAAGTAAAACATTTTAAAATCTATGCAAATGAATGTATATACATTCACATAACTTCTGCATGAAATACTTGAAAGTAAAAATGCGTTATAATAAGTGCTGAGTATTACTATTGAGTATTAGCATATTAGCGTAATGTAACAGCGAGCTACTGAATATAATTTCATAAGTAATCATTAAGATTCACTATACAGCGTATCCGGTAAGTTTTGACAAAGCGCTTGAATGTAGATAAAGCAGAATAAACTGCTTATAATATAATAAACAAGGAACATCACCCAACTGTCCGGCATCGATTCAATTCCCCATAAAATATGTTGTTAAACTCAAAAATCTAAGAGACACGTATTTTTTTATACGTGCGTTAATTCATGTTTAAGAAGCATCCCTTTGAAAAAAAACAATATTTCCATTTCGAGCCGAATACCATCGGAAATATAAAAGATGGAAAAAAATTTTTTAAACACAAAAGTTGTACGGTTTCAAGAGTACTTCAATGTTGCGAAGAAAAAAAATTTTTTTTTAATTTTTTGTTTAACAATTGTTAACAAAAAAATTTTTTTAATTTTTTTCAACAGTTATAAATAGTTTATAGATAGTCTATAAATTATTTATGTATTTGTTACAATAGCAATCGCAATTGAAATCAATAACATCGTTTAATAATACTTTTAAATATGTATTATAAAAACCAAAAGAAAAAATAAAAAACGGAACTGTTAAAACAATATTCCTACTTTCTATATGTCAACGTATATAAATAAAAATAAAAATATACCCATCATCTATCCATAACTTTCAATAAATAATGAGGCATAAATTGTGGTATAGAGGCTATAATTATTTTAATATTTCTAAGCGCTTTTTAACTGAAATTGCATTTACTACCGTCACTATTCGGTTCAATTTATACCAACTGATCAACAAAAGTACAGTTTGAAATAAAAATTATGTGTGTAATGATCAAAAGTATTCGTACGATTTTAATGCCACTTTCAATAATGAGTTACGTATTTGGTTTAAGAATTGCCATATTTAATCATTCAAGACTATTGTTTAGTGCGATATATATACTGTTGATTTGGTCAGTTTACTGTTCCTCACATTATGTACATATAATCGTAAAATTAAATTAGAAATTTCTTTAGTTACATTCACCATATATTACATTTTCAGGCAAGTGCAACAGCAGATTTATTAAATAGATCATCATATCTTACTTGTGATATTGAAATTCGTGAAATCGTAAGTTTAAAAATAAATACGTTAAAATTATTATTAAAGTAATTATTAAAATAAGATTCTTACTGTAAATATTAAAAGTACAAGTAAATATAAAAATCAAATGTATGTAATAAAGTAATACATTTTTTACATAGATTTCACAATTTTCATTACGAATAGTTCATGTCCCTCTTAGATATTATGGAATTGGATTTTTCCAATTTGGATTCAAATTTCTTCACAAGGTACGTTATAATTAATATAATTGCGTACTACAAATTCGTGACAATAATATTTAAAAAAGAATTTACAAATTGTCTTTAATTTTAGTTCATCACATCTGTTGCGACTGTTGTAGTTATAATACTACAAGCACAAGTAAATAAGCAAAAATTAACATAAGATTATTGCAATAAGATTATTAAATTTTTATTATTATTAAATATAGATAATAATTAATCGCATTTTATGCAATGAATATAAAGATTTTATTATGATTTTATATAGATTATTATCTCTCTACGAATCTCTTACTACAAATCTGATTGCAAAATTCTAGCAGTTTGCGGGCAAATTGGCAGCCAATTCCATCAAATTCCCATTTACAAAATCATAGTCATTTGTATCCGCATTTGACTATGAATCTGTCGACAGAGCCTGCTGACATATTATACCAGCAGATTAGTGGCAGAAGCCAAACAAGATCTATCCGTATAGAGAATCTGACGGCAGACTGACAGCAGTTTGCTAACAGCAGACTGACAGCAGAAACAAAAGCTGCAAAATTTCCCTCAGTTTCTGCAGTACATCTTCTGGCAAAACATGTCAACAGGCTTTGTCCTATTTCTAACAGCAGTTTGCTAACATTGGCAAATAGTACAAACTTTATGTGCAATTTGCTGCCTTTCTGCAATCAAAGATTGGTAGCATGTTCTACTCAAAATCTGCCTCCGCGGGCTTTGCTATCTGGGAACATCGTTGCATACGTTTTTATACATAATATAGAAAAGCAATTCACTTAATTGCAATGTGTTTATAATATTTATGCATTATTTATGTATTTGTTATAACTGCAATCGCAATTAAAATTGATACTGTTTGATGACACTCTTATATGTATTACAAAGAACAGACGAAAATATAAAAAACAAAATTGTCAGAATATTCATAGTTTTGGCAGGATCCCGTTTGCTTACAAAACGATTGCAATAATGTCCTGTGTGCAATACACTGTGTGCAATAATGTCGCGTGTGCAATGTGCTGTGTGCACTATTGTCATGTGCGCAATACGCTGTGTGTAATATTGTCGTGTGTGCAATACGCTGTGTGTGATATTGCTGTGTACAAACCAAGTTGTAGGCAATCGTTTTGTAGGCAAACGGAGCCCTCCCCATAGTTTTTATGTATCAACGTACATGAGTAAAAATAAAAATATATCTATCATCTATCCATAAGTTTCAATAAATAATGGAGCATAAATTGTAGTATAGAGGCTATAATTATTTCAATATTCCTAAGTGTTTTAACTGAAATTGCATTTATACTATCGTTACCATTCGATTCAATTTATACTTCCAACTGATCAACAAAAGCACAGTTTGAAATAAAAACTACATGCGCGATGACTAAAAGTATTCGTACGATTTTAATGCCACTTTTAATAATGAGTTACGTATTTGGTTTAAAAATTGCCATACTTAATCATTCAAGACTATTGTTTAGTGCGATATATATACTGTTGATTTGGTCAGTTTACTGTTTCCTCACATTATGTGCATTTACTTCTTTTTATGAGTATATGTCCTTCGCGGACTATATTGGTCATCGTCTAGAAATTCTTGTGACGATATTGTCAATCATGTTCGAAATATACCATAACAAGGTAACAAATTGCCATAATATTCTTAATATTATTAATAAAAAGTAATTGTTATAATATACCTAATTATTAAAAGTAAACATATTCTTATCTATTTACACAATTACATATGTTTATATTATAATAATCAATATTTGTTAATAACCTTTTAACAAACAATGACTAAAATCTTCTGAAGGTCACTCAAGATCATGATCTTGACAATATGTCAAAGTGACAGGAGCTAACTCCTCTAACTGGAATATTTACCATAATATTTATCTATCTATTTCATATTCTATTCTGGTGATAGAAATTCCAAAATTGTTTGAAGAAACTTGATATTATCGACAACACATTGCTTAAGTTGGGAACAATGACAGATTATGACAAGCTACGCAGAAAAGTAATGTGGTATGCCTTAGGATGGATCGTCACAGTTACATTAATGACGTACAGCTCAGCTTTAAAATTGAAAAAAGAAAATGACGGCAACATTACATCAACTGTATACTTCAGCTTTCTACGAGATTATTGTTTTCATATTAATTTTATGGGTGATTTGACTAATGCAAGTATCCTCGAGTTAGTACATCTTTTTTACATATATTTACAATTATATGTTTATTTTATGGCATAATTATTCATGTAAATATACAGGGTGTTTCATAAAAACATCTCAATACTTTAGGAGGTAAATTTATACACTAAAGTAAGTAAAAAACATCATATGAACATATGTCCTATATACTTTAGTTTTTAAGTTATGGATGATTAAGGAAAATGTTCGAAATGCCCACCTTCTGCGTCATACGCTATTGTACAACATGACTCGACGTTATCTAATAGCGTTTTCGAATGGAGTAGATTTGAACCTAATTCGGGTCGGATCGATGACGTCACATGCTTTACTTTGATTTCTAATTAGACGTTATGATACTTTCAGGTCAAACATGGGTTAACCGAACCAGGTCAGATTCAAACCACTCGAAAACGCTATGTTTTCAAACAATATCTATCAATACAAATCGGACAGAATTTCAAGCAGTCATGACAGTCCTGGCTATCAGGCAAAACTTGTGGTTCATGCACGATTCGCCTATTTATTTTCATTTTGAAGTGAGGATATTCCTAACATCTTCGCAAACCGATGGATAGGGCAGGTGGAACCACCCCATGGCCACCACGATCTCTTGATCTCAATCCATAGATTTTAGATTCTTATTTTTGGGACCATTTAAAATCTATTGTGTATTCAAATCAGAAAACAATGTGGATGATCTGCGAGAAAGGATACGAAATGGATTTGAGATTATTCGAAGAATACCTGGTATTTTTGAACGAGTGCGGAACTCAATGCTAAGGCATGCAGTAGCATGTTTTGACGCACAAGGCAGGCATTTCGAACATTTTCTTAATCATCCATAACTTGAGAACTAAGGTATGTAGGACATATATTTATATGACGTTTTTTACTTATTGTAGTATATAAATTTATTTTACAGTAACTAACATACAGTTACTAACATACATTCATGAAACATCCTGTATAAAACTAAATAGTAATGCAAGAACATTTCACAACTTCCGAAGTGAAAAATTTAAAAGTACGAATACAATGCAGATACTAGTTCCGATTATATGTATAATTAAATTTTCATCTTTTTTTTGTATTCAGATACATAGGATTAAAGTTTGATCAAATCAATGAACATATTCAAAATTTGATGAAAACTCAAAAACGCAAAATAACACGGGCTTGGGACAATAACAGAATACATCCTCACCAAGGCAGATTTTCAAAACCATTAAGCAGCAAATGCATAATGTGGATCACTATGTATGATGGTAACATTATGGAAAAAATGTAATGTTTATAAATAATAGTATACGTAAAATAAAACATAATTTATGTATGCATGTCCAGACACCTTTACTTAGAGCTGCGCAAAATATCTCACGAAATAGACTCAATATTTGGAATCCAAATGACTATCAAAATGGCATGCTATTTTGGTTGGATAGCGAATGACTTGCGCGAAATTTTGTACCCAATACTTATCAACAATTATGTAAAATCTAAAATAATGACCATTGTCTTTCATATGATCTGCTTGACTACTAATATTTTTAAATTTCTGCTCATTAATTATATGTGCGAAACAGTCACCACCAAGGTAAGTCAAATTACTTTAAATTTCAAAAAACGTTAATTTAAAAATTGTTTACAATACATAAACAAATTCAAAGATTATTATTGACATATAGTTTTAAAATTAAATTAGAAGTTTCTTTAATTACATTCTTTAATAATTTTACATTTACAATACATTACAATTTCAGGCAAATGTAACAGCAGATTTATTAAATAGAATATCATACGTCACTTGTGATATTGAAATTCGTGAAATCGTAAGTTTTAAAATATAAATTCGTTAAAATTATTATCGAAAATATTAAAAGTACAAGTAAATACAAAAGTCAAAAGACACGCATTAAAGTAATACATTTTTTACATAGATGTCACAATTTTCATTACGAATAGTTCATGCCCCTCTTAGATTCTGCGGAATTGGACTTTTCCAATTTGGTTTCAAATTTCTTCACGGGGTACGTTAAATTTATCATATAACTATGCACTACAAATTTGTGACATATATTTAAAAAAGAACTCATAAGTTGTCTTTATAATTTTAGTTTATCACATCTGTTGCGACTGTTGTAGTTTTAATATTACAAGCACGAGTAAATAAGCAAAAATTTATATGAGATTATTACAAAATTTGTAAATAATGTAATGATAATCTGTATACGATATAATGTGATTTACAAAATGCATTGTATGTATAATGTCTTCTGGATTTAATTCAATGTTCCTGGATTTAATCCAATATAAGCTTTGAAAGAGAAAATTAAAATGTGAAGAAAAACTAATAATGTTTTATGCAATAAAAAAGATAAATAAAAGATATTTAATATTTCTTGTTCATTTTGTTTTTGTACGATCCTTTTAATTATAAAGACGGGAGTAATCATGTGTTTTTTATGTTTACCTACAGTCACCTGAGATGTTTTTATACTCCAATTAAAATCACTGTTATTAACATGTTGTATATTACTGATTGTTTTTCGAATTACATATGAAAACATTATAAATGTGGATTTAATCATTTTTTCTGTAAATAAAATAAAATAAACAAGAAGACAATATAAAATGGAATAAACGTTCAATAATTTATTATGACACTATACATATATCTGAAGAACTAAGATTTTAATTAATATCATTATATTAATATAATTTTATTATTATTTTTCGATAGAATTGCACACATATCTAAAAGTTCGTGAAAAGTAGTTATGAAAGAAGAAAAAATTATATTAAACAATATTCAAATAAAATAACATTTTTTAATAATTCAAATTTTTTGCGCCACTGGGGTAAAAATACAGGAGGTGACTATACTCTGCTAAGAAACTACATTATACATTAGTTAATAGAGATTTCGTAGCCCGAGTGGAAATGTCTGGACATTCCAATGTTCTATATTAGGCCCCGTGAGGAAGGTCGTGGCACGCTAGTATCAGAAATCTAGCCGGGCGTTACCTAGTATTTCATCTAGGCGCTAGACAGAATTATGCAGAAGGATGCCAAGATGGAATATCTAGCCGGGGGCTAGCCTCTAGAGCCCGACCGGTGAGGCAGGATTATAATAACCATGGTAGAAGTATAAGGGTATGCTCTTGCGCATGGCCACGCCAACTGTCCAATCAAAATATGTAGCAACCATACGTCATCATTAAGCGCGAAATTCGAATGTATGCTAAGCATGCCTTTCAATCCGACTCATTTTTTGTCTTATGATGATAATTTCCGCATCCTTTAACCGCACAACATATTTTGAATGTGAACTCACTCGACTTTGTATCACAGAATTTATTCGGCACGTGCTGCACATGTGTTGACGATATGGCGACCATATTACATTGACACAAACCGCTCTGGATATAGCCGAAGGCTGACCAAATGTGACGCGTATGCTTGATACATGCGCAGTGGTCTACCACTGATTGAGCATACCCTTATTCTTCTACCATGATAATAACCAGTTTTTAATATAACTAATGTTATTCAATAATATGAAGTAAGAAGTAAGAATAAGAAATTAACCAATCACAGTCGATATATCGACGATAGTATTCTTCTCATAATCGACTACGATTGGTCAATTTCTTACTCTTACTTCTTACTCCCTAAATTATAGACGACGCATTATGTGTTTAAAATTTATTTTAAATTTAACTAGATTATCCTGTCCCTTCCTAGATAGCGACTAGACAAATTTAATATCTTGGGGCAATACACTGCCTCGTGATCAAGGCCTAGACAGTTTTTTCAAATTTCAACGACACCACCTCGCGAACCAGGACCTAGATAATTTTCCAATATTGGACTTACAGATCATCGCGAACCAAAGCCAAGAAAGTTTTCCAATATTAGGGCTGGTCATTATTGCCGTTACCGCCCAGTATAGCCACAGGCTAGCCTTCCAATATAACGCCTACATTAACTCGTGGAAAACTAGATGGGGCCCATATAGCGCCAGGTCGTAATTTCCACCAGGAAGATTTCATTAGAAAATAGTTTAAATTATACACCACTCAAATTCTGTGAAATCGCGTTTTTCCAATTTGAAATCAAATTTCTTAACAGTACATTATATTTATGATATAATTATATATTACAAAGTTAAGATCCTGTTACGGAATATATAGTTAAAGGGGTTTCATACGTTAGAGGGTCAAAAAAATCGATTTTTTTTTTCATAAATTGATAGTACAACTCTTCGGGGATACGTCTCTAAAATTTTAAAGCGAAAATCTAAGTCCTTCGGTATAAATTCAAGGCTTATATATAGATACGGGTGCATAGCGTGCATGTATAATAAATAATTTTTTAAAAAATTTAAATATAAATAATATACTCTAAAATACTGTTAAAGCGATTCAATTTTCATTCTGGAAATTTTTTTCTATCTCTTATAGGCGAGCGGTTTACTCCCATTTTGCGTTCACTAACCGACCGATCGAAGTTCTAGCGACTGAAAATGATTGGATTCGATTCCTCATACATACTCGTATTATTCTGCGAAAAAGCATCTATATACACTTTATTTTTTTTAAGTGGTCGTTAAAAAGTTATAAACAATTTTTTGTTTGAAAAATCTGAACTTTGAACAAAAATTCCGGAAAAATTCTGTAAGCTTAATTGGATCAAAATGAATATTTTTTGTCTCTTAGACTTTTTTGATAATTAATAGTTTTCGAGATAAAAAATGTCAAAACTTGAAAAATGACTACCTTTACGATTTTTTTTCTCACAAACTAATCATCCAATCAGTACGAATAAAAAACAAAAATATTCGGCCAATCTTAAATTATAATGAAAATTTTATTTTATTTTGATCCGTACTGTTATTGACAGTGAAAACTTTATTAGAATGAAGCTCTGAAGGTGCGTCCGTGGCGCGTATGTTCCTGGAATAACAGATTAGCCTCCGAGAGAGCACTGTAAGTATTCAAGAACTAAGTCGAAAACTTTAAACGCGTTTTTCTCGAAATCTATTCTTTGCATTTTCTTCAATTTTGTGCACACGATTGAAAAAAAAGTATTTGACCATCGACTTTTTATAGGGCTTGTTAGTTAGCTAATAGTCAACCATCTTCGATGAACCTAAAAAGTAAAAAATTAAATAAAAATCGATATTAACCATTTCTTTGTGCATAAAGAAACGATTGCCACCTAGTGAAATCGTAACATTCTTTTTCAAAGTCATAAAATTTTAATTTATATATATTTTTAAAATTTTTTAGATTCATTTAGGATGAAAAACTATAACAATTAAAAATATTTCTTAATTTTTGTTTCCGGCAAAAATTATGGCCGCTAGAACGTATACAAAATCATAATGTCATAGCAAGGTGCCAAACTAAATATTTATATTTTTAAAAAACAACGATATAATATACAGACAATGAGAGAGCGTAACAGCGTGGGAATTGGTGCGCAATTTATACTAGCCTAATAATATTCACATAATATTGTATATATATTAAAATTGTACAGTGATTGTCGACACCAACTTATTTGAATGTTTCGGTTTTTTCAAACCATCTTCAGCAAATTCGTAGATCATTATCGTAGATGTATTGACAATAGTTAGAAGATGTTGAAATTATGTTCTATGTGAGACCGAGGATGAGAATGTCTCCCTACTGTCTGGTTGGGAATTGCGCAATTTTTGTCTCTTCGCTGCTTAGCCAAGTGTCTACTAACTAAATTACATTGCAAATAATAATTATGCCTATTGTACTCTTTAGTTAGTCTTGGCTAAGCAGCGAAGAGACAAAAATTGGATAATTCCCAATCAGACAGTAGGGAGACACTCGCCCTCGGTCTCATATAGAATATAATTTCAACATCTTCCAACTATTGTCAATACACATACGATAATGATCTACGAATTTGCTGAAGATGGTTTGAAAATAACCGAAACGTCCAAATAATCGACAGTCACTGTACAATTTTAATATATATATTTTGTGAATATTATTAAACTATTGTATAAATTGCGCACCAATTCCCGCGCTGTGTTAACGCTCTCGTTGTCCGTATATTATATCATTGTTTTTTAATTTCGAGAGCTCGATTAGTATTTAAATTTTGAATTTATTTTTTTATTATTTATAATATTTTTTTAATATAAAAATTTGTACGTAATCTACAATAGTTATATTAAAACGTGCAAGAAATTTTAAAACGATAAATATTAGTCTTCCTTTTGAAAAAAAATACGAAAAATCACCATTCTTTTGGTTTCCTATATAATGTACCTCCTCTTAAACTCCTAATAAATATTTTTTTTTAATTTTCATATTTTAATATTATTTTTAGTTTATCAAGTTTATTGCCATCGATTTGCTACCTTTCTGCAATCAAAGGTTGGTGGCATGCTCTACTCAAAATCTGTCTTTGCAGGCTTTGATATCTGGGAACATCATTACGAGAATACGTTTTTATATACTCGTATAATATACAGAAGCAACACATAATTGCAATATATTTATGTTTGTGCATTATTTATGTATTTGTTACAACTGCAATTCCAATAGAAATTGATACCGATGTTTAATGACACCCTTAAATATGTATTACAAAGGACAGACGAAAAAATAAACAGCAAAACTGCCAGAATATTCATAGCTTTTATGTATCAACGTATATGAGTAAAAATAAAAGTATATACATCATTCATCCATAAATTTCAATAATGGGGCATAAGTTGTAGTGTATATAGGCTATAATTACTTTAATATTCCTAAGTGCTTTAACTAAAATTGTATCTATACTATCGTCACCATTCGCTTCAATTTATACTTCCAACTGATCAACAAAAGCACAGTTTGAAATAAAAACTATATGCACAATGATCAAAAGTATTCGTACGATTTTAACGCCACTTTTAATGATGAGTTACGTATTTGGTTTAAGAATTGCTATATCTAATCATTCAAGATTATGGTTTAGTGCCCTCATATATATACTGCTGTTTTGGTCAGTTTACTATTTCCTCACATTATGTGCATTTACTTCTTATTATGAGTATATGTCCTTCGCGGACGATATTGGTCATCGTCTAGAAATTCCTGTGACGATATTGTCAATCATGTTTGGAATATACCATGACAAGGTAACAAATTGCCATAATACTTGTAATATTATTAATAAAAAGCAATTGTTATAATATACCTAATTATTAAAAATAAACATATTCTTATCTATTTACACAATTGCATTGATAAAGTATATGCAGGGAATGGAAGTAACTAATTACTGCAACTGCCATTACTTATTGTTAGTGACTTAGATTATACCTAGTTGTAACAACGACTTGGTAATGATGTTGCGAATTTCTCATGATGATATGTAACACCAGAGTTGAAGCAGTCAATAGTTACTTATAACGAGTTGGAAAAGTCATTCGTTACTGAAAAATATAACTCACAATTTTTATCTCATTACTTTTTAATGCAACTTGTAACGAAGTAATTTTACGGCGTCACTCATTATTTATTACTTTTTCAATAATCCAGACAGCACAAAATACTAAAAGATAACGAAAAGAGGTCTTTTTTAAGTTGTCTTTCCGACAAAGCGAAAACATGTCTAAAAGATGACAAAAAGATATCGTTTTTAAATTGTCTTCTCAGCAAGACGAAAAGATGTCTATAAGATATCTTTTAGTTTTGTCTAAAAGACACCTTAAAATAGTCATCTTTCTATGGCTGTTATTTTCGCAAAGCAAAAAGTCGACTAAAAGTCGAAAAAATCTTTTCGTATTGCCGAAAAGACAACATGAAAAAGATATCTTTCCGTTATTTTGGCACTTTTTATCATTCATTCGCGAGCAGTACGTGGAATCCCTACCAGACGGTGGTGGGGTGCAGTTTCTCATGTTTGAAAATCATACAGGATAGAATAAAAGGTGCAGCATTATGAGAAATTTTATTCGTGTTCTAATGAACACTAATAAAATATTTTTTTGTAATCGAGTCCCCAAAAGGAACTATGATGAAAAATAATAATTCTTGCACATAGAACACGGCAAACATTGCAGGACCCAGAAATAGGATGTATATTGTCAGTCATGTAATTTCATTTCGTTTTGTTTAAAAATTAATTTAAGAATTCTATGTTATTAAACGTTATATGTGCCAAAACATAAAAACTAAAAGAAGACGATTAAAAGGTATCTAAAGAAGTCGTCCTTTAATTATCATACGAATAAGGCTATAAGATGACTAGCAATACGACATCTGTCGTCTTTTAGATGACTTTGTGCTCTCTGGGAAGTAACGCGTAAGGATAACAATTTACTTTTCAAAGTAACTTTTCTAACCTCAGCGTTTTATAATTAGTCATCATTGCAATCATAAAAAATTGCAACATCATTATCGAATTGTTATTATACAAAATAACTGTAAAAGTAATGGAAAAGTAATTCTTCTATTCCCTGAAAATAATATAAAGATTATAATTTATAGTACATTAAATTCTATATTTGTTTAATAATAAAAACTGTTGTAAATATTCCGAGGGGAATCCACCAAAAATACGTTTTCAAGATAATGACACTGAGAGAGAGAGAGAGAGAGAGAGAGAGAGAGAGAGAGAGAGAGAGAGAGTGTGTGTGTGTGTGTGTGTGTGTGTCATGTATGGTGTATGTGGTGTGGTGCTCTTGAGACGTTTTAGCCGTCGGTCGTTATTCATTAAAAAGTTATTAACAAAATAAGTTTTGTAAACAGAATGCAAGTGGTTCTTAGAGAAATTGAATATTAAACACAGGATATATGTGTATATTAATATACTATACATATTACGGTAAGACGAAACTTTACTTAATCATAAAGTAAAGATGCGCGTAATATGAGATACTTTTTTTCTAAAGGCGTGTAATTTATTTAATTTGTTATCTTACTTCCTATGTTTATGTCAAACTTATAAGAAATATGTATATTCAATTTTTATCGCCAAAAATTAGCAATCAATAGCAATACTTTGTTGTATACATGTAAGTTTTTATCAGAATTGTCAATTTTGTTATTTAAAAACGGATTTCTAATATGATATATTCGAGGATTTTTTATACGAGAGAAAACCAAGGGAAAAAATAAAGAAAAGCTTTCTTTATAAACGCTTTAATTACACAAACGTAGGAATAACAAATTACAATCTTAATTATACATAGTAATTGTATATTTTATCATTGATTTTAAAATACAATAATCCTAAGAATAGGAATCAATTACAATTAGTATGTCAAACATATATACTGATTATAAAATGAAACAGTCCGAAAATAAATAATACTTAAACTTCTATGTCTTCAGAGAATCCCCTAATTTTTTTTAAATTTTTTTAGTATCTCATATTACGAATCTCACGCCTTGCGGTTTCGCGATCATCATTTTTAATATTTACAATCAAGAAAATTATTATATCCCGTATTTTCTTATTAACATGACCTTACTCTGTCATTGCATACAGAATTTATTGCCAAATATTTTTTATTATTTAATGAACAAGATTTAAAAAACACACATCAATAAATAATGAATTTTGTGCTAAATAGATTTCAACCCAAGAGTAATAAGTTCATGATGGAACCAATCACATGTACTTAGTGGTACATCAGAAACAACTCTGCTGTCTTAATTAAAAGCTATTCTATAACAAGTGCCTATCCTATAACAAGCGACTTTACATTGCAGATCTCATTTTAAAAGAAGAGAAAGTGCGGTGGATATTGCTTCGTTCGGACTAGAGTTCCTCTAGTAAGTTAGGACATCCGTTTCATACACATTCGCCATTAATAGGTAACATGAGTATGAGATAAAGTGAGAAAACAAGTTATAACAAGCTATTTTACTGACAATGAGACTTACTATCGCTTTCGTTCACTGAATATGTCGACCAACCAAAAATCATTACTCGATAGCTTACCTCTTACTGAAGGAACTCTAATCGAAATCGTTGTGGATGCTTATTCCACCCTCCCCTTCCCATAAATGGAGCATCAGTAAGTAACAAAAAACTAAACAAATGGGCTGTGTTTCAAATTTACTACCAATGCTGACGATGTTACGTTACGTACACTATAGGTTTTCAGTACTGGCAGTCAATTTTGGAACACAGTCATGTTCAGATTGAACCTCGCTTCGCATGGAAAATTGTAAATCTAAGTGGAACCAATGGAACCACGCTTAAGCTTACGACTTTCCACACGAAACGAGATTCATATCGAACTTACGGATCAAGTTTTTTGATAGTTGAGCTCCTTTTTCGTAAGAAATAACTCAATCCGGTGTCTCTATGCGTACACTTTTCAAATTTAAAGCGAGGTTTCATATTGCCTTACAACTTTCCAAGCGGAGTGAAGTTCCACATTGATTTCGGCATGAAGCGAGGTCCACCCCGTGTCCACCTAATATCTTCCTTAAGCAAAATGAAATAATCTATAATTGTACAATTGCGTCCCTCTACCGTCTACAAATTCACTAACATATATAAATATACTAATAATGTGATATTTATACAAATAAAATTTATATCAAATTAGATATGTCTATACAATAACAATCAATATTTGTTAATAACTTTTCAACAAACAATAACCGACGACTAGAATCTTCTAAGGTCACTCAAGGTCATGATCATGACAATACGTCATGGGGATTGGAGCTGACTCCTCTAACCGGAACATTTGCCATAATATTTATTTGTCTATTTCATATTCTATTTTTGTGACAGAAATTCCAAAATTGTTTGAAGAGATTTGATATTATCGACAACACATTGCTTAAGTTAGGAACAATAACAGATTATGAGAAGCTACGCAGAAAAGTAATGTGGTATGCGTTAGGATGGATCGTCATACTTATATTCACAACATCCTGTTCAAGTTTAATATTGAAAGAAGAATATAACGGGGTTATTGCATCAACTGTGTATTTCAGCTTTCTACGAGATTATTGTTTTCATATTAATCTTATGGGTGATTTGATTAATGCAAGTATCCTCGAGTTAGTACAAATTTTTACATATACTTACAATAATATCTTTATCTTGGCGTAGTTATTTATGTAAATATATAAAACTGAATAATAATGCAAGAATATTTCAGGAATGAAATTTCTGAAGTGAAAATTTTAAAAATATTGATTAGAGGTAGCTACTGTTTCAAATAATTTCATTTTCCATCTACTTTTTTATATTTAGATACATGGGTTTAAAATTTGATCAAATCAATGAACATATTCGGAATTTGATGAAAAATCAAAAACACAAAATAACACGGGCTTGGGAAAATAACAGAATATATCCTGATCAAGACAGATTTTCGAAACCATTAAGCAACAAGTGCATAATGTGGATCACTATGTAAGAAATTTTATGGAAATTCTATTAATGACAGTAACATCATGGAAAAAATGTAACGTTTATAACAGTTAATTTCTGTATGCAGACACCTTTACTTAGAGCTACGCAAAATAACCTATGAAATAAACTCAATATTTGGAACACAAATGACTATCAAAATGGCATGCTACTTTGGTTGGATAGCGTTTGACTTACGTGAAGCTTTCTACCCATTACTTACTAACAATTATATCAAATCTAACATAATGACCATCGTACTTCACACCTTCTGCTTGTCAAATCATATCTTTAAATTCATACTCATTAATTATATGTGCGAAACAGTTACCACTAAGGTAAGTCAAATTACGTTAAATTTCAGAAAACATTAATTTAAAATTTGTTTACGATACATAAATAAATTCAAAAATTATTATTGACATATAATTTTAAAATTAAATTACAAATTTCTTTAATACATTACAATTTCAGGCAAAAGCAACAGCAGATATATTAAATAAATTATCATATGTTACTTGTGATATTGAAATTCGTGAAATCGTAAGTTTTAAAATATATATTAGTTAAAATTATTATTAAAGTAAATATTAAAAGTACAAGTAAATACAGAAGTCAGAAGATACGCATTAAACTAATACATTTTTTATATAGATTTCACAATTTTCATTACGAATAGTTCATGCCCCACTTAGATTCTATGGAATTGGACTTTTCCAATTTGGTTTCAAATTTCTTCACGGGGTATGTTGTGTATTTATCATATAACTACGTACTATAAATTCGTGACATATATTTAAAAAAGAACTTACAAGTTGTCTTTAATTTTAGTTTATCACATCTGTTGCGACTGTTGTAGTTTTAATACTACAAGCACAAGTAAATAAGCAAAAATTTATGTGAGATTATTAAACAAAGTTTGTAAAAGATAGTTTAATGATAATCTATACAGGGTGTATCTAAAATAACGCCCACTAACCATATATTATAGTGCTATTCCTAATAAAAAACTGAGTCGTAAGGTCCTCTACCATTTTACAATTTTCGCAATACCTCTTTTTAGTTACCCAATGAGCAAAATGTCTAAAATCGACGTAAAAGGCAACTTTTAAGATATCGTTAAGAGTTTTTTAAGAAACGTTTCCAAATTATTTCACAAGGAATACTGAAAGATATCTTAAAATTGTTTTATACACTGATTTTATTCATTTACTCGGTAATTTTTAGAAATTAATATCTTGTTAACTATTGCGAAATAGTAAAGGACTTTTCGGCTCGGTTTTTTATTAGGAATAGCACTGTATGATTAGTGGGCGTTATTTCAGATACGCCCTGTATACATATGTACAATATAATGTGATTTACAAAATGCATTGTATGTACAATATCTTCTGAATTTGATTCAATATCTCTACATAAGTTTTGAAAGAGAAAATTAATATATTATAAGAAAAAACAACTAATAATCACTATAAGAATTTTAAGCACAACCATATGTATGACAACTAATAATGTTTTATGCAATAATAAAGATAAATAAAAAATATTTGATATTTCTTGTTCATTCCGTTTTCGTACGATTCTTTTAATTATAAAGTAGTAATCATGTGTTTCTTTTATGTAAACAGTTACCTGAGATGTTTTTATACTCCAATTAAAATCACTATTATTAACATGTTGTATATTACTGATTGTTTTTGGACTTATATTTGAAAACATTATGAATATGGATTTAATCATTTTTTTCTGAATAAAGTAAACAAGAAGACAATATAAAATGGAACAAACGTTCAATTTATTCCAAACATTTTATTATGGGTTGTTATGTTTATTACGGTGTCAAAGTTTATTATGACTTGTTTTTGTATATAATATAGAGAAGCAACACATAATTGCAATATATTTATAATGTTTGTACATTATTTATGTATTTGTTACAACTGCAATTGCAATTGAAATTGATACTGATGTTTAATGACACTCTTAAATGTGTATTACAAAGGACAGACGAAAAAATAAACAAAACTACCAGAATATTCATAGTTTTTATGTACCAACGTATATGAGTAAAAATAAAAGTATACATCATCTATGCATAAGTTTCAATAAATAATAGGGCATAAATTGTGGTATATAGGCTATAATTGCTTTAATATTCCTAAGTGCTTTAACTGAAATTGTATCTATACTACCGTTACCATTCGATTCAATTTATACTTCCAACTGATCAACAAAGATACAGTTTGAAATAAAAACCATATGCGCTATGACCAAAAGTACGATTCGTACGATTTTAACGCCACTTTTAATAATGAGTTACGTATTCGGTTTAAGAATTGCCATATCTAATCATTCAAGATTATGGTTTAATGCCGTCATATATATACTGCTAATTTGGTCAGTTTACTGTTTCCTCACATTATGTGCATTTACTTCTTTTTATCAGTATATGTCCTTCGCGGACAATATTGGTCATCGTCTAGAAATTCCTGTGACGATATTGTCAATCGTGTTTGGAATATACCATGACAAGGTAACAAATTGTCATAATACTTGTAATATTATTAATAAAAAGCAATTGTTATAATATACATAATTATTAAAAATAAACATATTCTTATCTATTTACGCAATTGCACAGATAAAATATGCAGGGAATGAAAGTAGGGGAGACCGGGGACAAAAATAACATGGGACGTAGTAACATCGTTAATATTTCTTAAACTATAATAGATATGTGTATGCGGCTGTATGGCATAATTCTGACAAATCGGCATTAAATTGTTTGTTACATGCTGGTTCTCGCGGAACGTGCACGAGTGCAAGAGCGGAAATTACATTTTTCATTTATCAAGTTTTATCGCATGCACAAAATCTAAAATATTTTTTTTTTTTTTAGAATGAAGGTATAATATATTGTCATATGTTTTAATGATTATGTGCTTTGATGGTTTGCACATTTGGATTGATTTTTATCTAGATTTTTATTTAAAAAATTTACTATGAATCATAAAATATCATTAGGGGACAATAGTAACATCAATGTCTGGAGTCAGTTGTAACATTATAATTATCCCCAAACTTACTTGATTTTATTTAGTATTATTTTGTAAAATGTTATTTGTATTTTCCTTCATAGAATCCCATTATCAAGAAAACACAAGACAGATAAAAGAAAAACTATATAAAAGAAGTGTCTTTATATAAATAGAGATATTTAAAGAAGATATAAAGGACCAGTTATCCATTCGTACAGCTGCAAAAAAGAGTATGACTTATATAGTTGTATTATGTACCTCTGGCAAATGTGGTACAATTATCCCTCTCTACTATTATAATCGTTACTGGAGGTTGGGATGGTTGTAACAAAATTCCTCATAGTCTTTAAACAAACATAACTTTTTTTCTAGTTACATAAAATAATTAAACCAAAGAAAATTTTGTAGCTAAATAAATTCTATATCTAAAGATACATATTTTTTATGCAAGTATTATATATGAACTGTTATAACACTTCAAAGTCAAAATGTTAGATACTTTTATCCCCGGTCTCCCCTAACTACTGCAACTGCCGTTATTTATTGTTAGCAACTTACATACCTAATTGTAATAACGACTAATAATGACATTGCGAATTTCTTATGATAATTATGTAACACCAAAGTTGAAACAATCAACAGTTACTTATAATGAATTGAAAATTTATTCATTATTGAAAAAAATAACTTGCAACTTTTAACTCGTTACTTTTTAATGCAACTTGTAACGCAGTAACTTTACTGTGTTACTCATTATTTATTACTTTTTTCAATAAGTAACGCGTAAGGATTTACTTTTCGAAGTGACTTTCCTAACCTCAGCGTTTTAAGTTAATCATTATAACAGTAGTAAAAAGATGCAACATCATTATAAAGTTGTTATTATACAAAGTAACTGTAAAAGTAATGGAAAAGTAATTCTTCCATTTCCTGAAAGTATGTATATTATAAAGATTATAATTTATAGTTTATTAAATTCAACATTTGTTTAATAATAAAAACTATGGTAAATATTCCGATTAAGAGACAGTTCAAAATACGTACAAGGTAATGACAATGAATAAGACTTTTTGGTCGTCGAGCTTTGTTCATTAAAAAGTCATTAACAAAATAAATATTGCAAACAGATTACAAGTTATTTTTTGACAAATTGAATATTAGACACAGAATATATGTGTGTATTAATATAACATTGCGAAAACACGAAACTTTATGATCATAAGGTAAAGTTGTCTAATGTGAGATACTTTTTTTAAGGCGTGTAATTTATTTAATTTGTTACCTTAATTCCTATTTTTATGTAAAACTTATGAATAAAATTTATATCAAGTTAGATACGTATGTTTATATTACAATAATCAATATTTGTTAATAACTTTTTAACAAACATCGACCGACGACTAAAATGTTCTGAAGATCGCTCAAGGTCACGATCTTGGTAATACGTCAAAAAGACTGGAGCTAACTCTTCTAATCGGAACATTTATCATAATATTTATCTATCTATTTCATATTCTATTTTTCTGACAGAAATTCCAAAATTGTTTGAAAAGATTTGATATTATCGACAACACATTGCTTAAGTTAGGAACAATGACAGATTATGAGAAGCTACGCAGAAAAGTAATGTGGTATGCTTTAGGATGGATCGTTACAGTTATATTAATAACATACTGTTCAGCATTAATATTGAAAGAAGAAAATGACGGCAACATTGCATCAACTATGTATTTCAGCTTTCTACGAGATTATTGTTTTTATATTAATTTTATAGGTGATTTAACTAACGCAAGTATCCTCGAGTTAGTACACTTTTTAATATATACTTACAATTATATCTTTATCTTATGGCATAATTATTTATGTAAATATATAAAACTAAATAGTAATGCGAGAACATTCCACAACTTCCAAAGTGAAAATTTTAAAAATACGAATAAAATGCAATTACTAGTTTTAATTAATTCAACTTCCATCTACATTTTATTCAGATACATTGGATTAAAGTTTGATCAAATCAATGAACATATTCAGAATTTGATGAAAACTCAAAAATGCAAAATAACACGGGCTTGGGAAAATAACAAAATATACCCTCATCAAGGCAGATTTTTGAAACCATTAAGCAGCAAATGCATAATGTGGATCACTATGTAAGAAACTTTATGTAAATTATATAGTAATGACGGTAACATTATGGAAAAAATGTAACGTTTATGAGTAACAGTAAATATGAAATAAAACTTAATTTATGAATGCATGTCCAGACAGCTTTACTTAGAGCTATGCAAAATATCGCGTGAAATAGACTCAATATTTGGAACCCAAATGACTATTAAAATGGCATGCTATTTTGGATGGATAGCGCTCGACTTGCGCGAAATTTTCTATCCAATACTTATGAATAATTATGTCAAATCTAAAATAATGACCATCGTCCTTCACACGTTCTGCTTGTCTAATAATATTTTTAAATTCCTGCTCATTAATTATATATGCGAAACAGTCACCATCAAGGTAGGTCAAATTACATTAAATTTCAGAAAATGTTAGTTTAAAATTTGTTTATAATACACATAAACGAATTCAAAGATTATTAATGACATATAGTGTTTTAAAATTAAATTAGAAATTTATGTTTTTTAATAATTTTACATTCACCATACATTACAATTTCAGGCACGTGCAACAGCAGATTTATTAAATAGATTATCATATGTCACTTATGATATTGAAATTCGTGAAATCGTAAGTGTTAAAATAAATTTTTATAATATTATTGAAGTAAATATTAAAAGTACAAGTAGGGTAAACCCGGTATAGGTATAAGCCGCACTTAAGGGAGATTTAATTTATCAAGTACTATTTACCATGTTTGAGACAAGTAAACTATATCAGTAAAAATTTCATACTTTCTACTACTATGAAAAAAATATTAGGAATCTGAAATATTAATTTTTTATACTAAAAAATATACTTTTTGAAACCTTTACATTTTTGTCATATATCCCATGAGGGTGATATATATGGCTACTCATAGGGGGGTAGGCTCATGAAAAATTTACAAATAACGCATATAAATAAGACGTAAAATGACACAATAACTTATAAAATGTGTTTATAAAGTTTTATTACGGAATAAAAATGATAAATATGTATATGAAGTAATAAATAATAATTACAATCTTCTTACATATATTAGAAGTGTTATGACAAGAGTCATAACATTTCTAATATATGTAAGATACATATGTATGTAAGTTACATATATTAGAAGTGTTATGACAACATACATATTTCATATAATGCGTTTATTACATTTAGTGCACTGATTTCAATCTGCGCATTTTGTATGCTTTGGGCATAAATTCCGCCCGCTAAAAATGTTGTATATCCCAAAAACAGATGGGATATACAAGACAAACTAAACAAAGAATACGAAAGCAAAGCACTTGTATTTTGCTATACAACATGCTTTACTATTCCTCTACATATATGTATAAATAACCACTAGGTCTTTTACACGCCCTACAGTAATCATTTTATGTAGATTATAATTTATGATGGCATTACTTATTACAGTGACAATTCGATTCAACTCACAGTAATTTCATTAATATTAACAATAAGAAGCTGAAATTATAACTCCATACTAATATAACATAAAGGCATGTAACAGAGTAGTTGCAAGAAAATTATCCCCACTCCTTCTATTTTTTTTGACGGCGTAAATCCCAGTGCGGCATATTTGTCGGGTTTATCCTAAATACAAAAATCAAAAGATACGCATTAAACTAATACATTTTTTTACATAGATTTCACAATTTTCATTACGAATAGTTCATACCCCTCTTAGATTCAATGGAATTGGACTTTTCCAATTTGGTTTTAAATTTCTTCATGGGGTACGTTATATTTACCATATAATTGTGTACTACAAATTCGTGACAAATATTTAAAAAAGAACTTATATGTTGTCTTTAATTTTAGTTTATCACGTCTGTTGCAACTGTTTTAGTTATAATACTACAGGCACAAACGAATAAGCAAAAATTTGTATGAGATTATTGCGAAGTTCGTAAAAGATGTTTTAATGATAACTTATATACATATGTAAAATATAATGTAATTTACAAATTGCATTGTATGTACTATATTTTCTAGATTTGATTCAATATCCCTACCCTTAAGTTTTGAAAGAGAAAATTGATAGATAAAAAAAACTAATAATATCTTATGCAATAGAGAAGACAAATGAAACAATATCATTTTATATTTTTTTGTTCATTTTATTTTTATATGATTCTTTTAATAATAAAAACCGAGGTAATCATATGTTCTTTTCATGTAAATAGTTACTTGATGTTTTTATACTTCAATTAAAATCACTATTGTTAACATATTGTATATTACTGATTGTTTTCTGATTTCTACTTGAAAACATTATGAATGCGGATTTAATCATTTTTTTCTGAATAAAATAAATATTATAAAAAAACAATATAAAATGTAAGTAACGTTCAATGGTTTATTACGACACTAAGAGAAAGAGTAAAAAAAAAGAAAGAAGTTATTAAATTAATATTATTACAGATGCCTCTTTTTACAACAGTTGGCACTACTAGTATCAATCGTTACAGCAATATGTTCCGTTGCTTGAGATAAGTCAGTTTTCAAGTTTAGTACTTTGCATTGTGCCGCCCCTGAGCGTGCCAACTTTAGACGATATGATTCGTTAACTTTAAACGCTTATAATTCAAAAGTTATTATAGCCTCAACATTTTGGTATTAGAATTTTCATCTCAAAATGATCTCAAGAAACTCCCCTTAAACGTTGTTCGGGTCTTTACGGGACACCCTGTATAAAGGGTACTCATATTACCTGCAGTGCTCATAATAGCCGATCCTATCCTAGATAATAATTAACATAATTTTATGCAATAAAAATAAAGTATATTTTTTATTATTCTTTTACATCGATTATCATCTGTCTATGAATCCTTTATTACAATTGCAAATTGTTTTTATACAATAGAGAAGCAATTCACACATAATTGCATGTATTAATCATGTTTGTGTATTATTTATGTATATTTGTTATATCTACAATTGAAATTAATAATGTTTAATGACACTCTTAAATACGCATTATAAAGAACAAATGAAAAAATAAAAAACAAAACTGCTAGAATATTCATACTTTTTATATACCAATGTATATGAGTAAAAATAAAAGTAGGGGAGACCGGGGATAGTAGACTCATTTTTTAGTTACGAATATTTACAGAGGAAATTAAGAGACTTATCGAAAAAATGAATTTTCATTTGCATATAAAACAGTGCCAAATGGAAAATATAATAAAAAATAGGTTAAGTGGTACGCATTCGGCAACTTTCCCCTAGTTTACTGACCCCAGTCTCCCTTATACCCATCATGCATTTATAAGATTCGATAAATAATAGAGCATAAAATGTAGTAGATTGATTACTTCAATATTCCTAAGTGCTTTAACAGAAATTGCGTCTAGTATTGTCTTACCATTCCATTCAATTTATACTTGCAACTTATCAACAAAGGTACAGTTTGAAATAAAAATTATGTGTGCAATGGACAAAAGTATTCGTACAATTTTAACACCATTTTTAATAGTCAGTTACGTATTTGGTTTAAGAATTGCCATATCTAATCATTCAAAATTATGGTTTAACATCATATATATGCTACTGATTTGGTCAGTGTACTGTTTCCTCTCATCACATGCATTAATAATTTCTTTTCACGCGTTTTTTTCCTTGGAGAACCATATGTGCCATTATCTAGAAATCTTTACGGCATTATTGTCAATCGTATTTGGAATATATCATAATAAGGTAAAGAAATGTTATAATACTCGTAATATTATTAATAAAAAGCAATTGTTATAAAATATGCAATTATTAAGAATAACCAAGCAATTATTAAAAATAATAAAAAAATTAAAAGAATAACATTTTCATGTGTATTTATACAATTAAATAGAAATATATATATATATAATGTATATTATAGAAATATATATATAAAAATATATATATAATGTATAATATTTATTATATGTATATATAATGAATATAATTTTAAATAAATTCTACATTTTGTTTATAACTGAAAACTGTGATAAGTATTCCGATTAGGGAAATCAGTCCCAATCACCTTGACCGCAACATATGCTGTCAAGGTAATGATTCTGATCTTCAAAAATTTTGGCTTTCATAGCGTCGGTCGTTGTTTTTTGTTTCATAAAAGTTATCAACAAAATAAGTTTCATAAATAAAACAAATTTCATTACAAATTTTTTAACAAATTGAATATTGGATTATATATATAGCTATTAATGTAAAATATTATTGAGATATGGAGGGAGAAACTTTATAATCATATAGACGATATTTTGGCCTATAAACTGAAGAGAGGGTAGATATCGCTTCATTCGAAAAATCGAAACCTTTTGTGGAACCTTGTTCCGCGTGAAAAGTAAATCTTGTTTTGCGTCTTCGGAATCTCGTTTCGCGTTAAGTGTATACGTGAATGTAGTGGATTTCGCCTTTCACCTCTTACAGGAGAACCTCCACTATCAAACAATTAGACACATTATAGGTTTGAATTGAACTTCGCTTTGCATGAGAAATTGTCAGTATATGTAGAACTTCACAGTGAATATTTAACTTTCCACACGAAACAAGATTCAACTCAAATCTATATGACTAGTTTTTTGGTAGTGAAACTCCTCCAACCTTAGAAAGAGGCTAACTCCATTCCTTGCACGCATACATTTTTCAACATAAAGCGAGGTTTCACATAGGTTCACAACTTTCCATATGGAGCAAAGTTTCACATGGTTTTCGATTTTCTGCGCGAAGTGAGATACTTCCTTCTATTTTTGGGCAAGATGAAGTCTACGTTTATATAATTCTGTCTCACTCCGGTCCACGAATTTATAAAATATGCGAATATGCTAATAATGTGATATTTATACTAAATGAAATTTAAACTATAGAGTTAGATATATATTTATATATATTGTACCTACACTGTATTTATTAATAACTTTTTAACGTACAATACCAAGGACTAAAAATGACAGACCTTGAATAACCTTCCGAAGGTCATTCAGAGTTATGATCTTGACATATATCAAGATCAAGGTGATCGGGACTGGCTCATCTAATCGGAATACTTATGATATATATTTGTCTATTCACATATATATTTGTCTATTCTATTTTCGTGACAGAAATTCCAAAATTGTTTGAAGAAATTTGATAATGTCGACCACACCTTGCTAAAATTAGGAACAACAACAGATTATGACAAACAACGCAAAAAAGCAACATGGTGTGTCTTAGTATGGATTGTTGTAGTTATATTAACAACATACTTTGAAGCTTTACTACTTAAACATAAACGTGACGATCATATTGCGAGAATTATATTATTCATCTTTGTACGAGACTACTGTTTTCATATTAATCTTATGGGTGACTTGTTTAATGCATGTATCCTCGAGTTAGTACATCTTTTTAAATACGTATTCTTACAAATTACAATTAGGGTAGGATCGGGTATTATAAGCACTGCAGGTAAAATGAGCACCCTTTATATTTCTGTAACGGTTGGTACTAGTGTAAGTGTCAACTGTTGTAAAAAGATGCATCTGTCTTCACGACATTTCAATATGTTGCGAAGTTTGATCTAAATTTATGGACTTCGGATATTTATCATATTAAATAAGTACTTTTTTATTTCTTACGTTTTTTCCTCTAACTTCATAAGGTCCCCAATCTACATTGAGGTAAGATATTTTGTTCTGCATGTTAATATTTATAAAGTAAACAATATTAAGCCATTCTAACTTCATAAAGTCCCGAGACCATTATTGATTTATTAGACACGGGAGTTTTTCGGATAGGTATGCATGGTCGTGTATTATGAGTATCTTCATTATTCCTTATCGTACACTAAAAAAAAAGTCTGGCGAGGGGTCAACCACTATGACAATCTCAGTGTACATTTTTTTAAAAATATATTGCGACAGTACAGTAATAAAACAGACAATGCTAGCAATAGCAGTACTAGCAATACGCTAGCAATATATAGTAGTACATAGCAATACATTAACAATACTTGGTAATATTGCGAGCAATAGGTGGCAATACATAGGATAACAATATTAACAATACAATAGCAATGCTAGCAATAAAGTGTGTTGTATTGCCATAATTAGCAATCACTGTACAGGATGTTGCATCACCATACAGGTCAGTATGATGGGTTGCTCATTCGAGCAGGCGCGCAAAGTCGTTCACAATTGCGTAGACTTCGCCGGCACAATCAATGGCACACTTTCTTTTCCAATAAAGTTCGTAGCATATCAAATTGTGATGCAATTATGACGAACTTCCGTAGAAATAGGTTATAAAATAGAAGCCCCCAAGTGACAAGATAGATTATAAATACGAATTTTATCGTGAAAACGAAGCATGTCTTCCTTCTTATAAGAAAACTTCGATCATAGTCGATCATAATCATTATGTAATATAATTTAAATTTGCAAAGATATGTTTATTTCTGATTTTCGTTCTGTGTAAAAATAATTCAAATAATCAAATTATATTACACAATAATTACGATCGACTATGATTGAATTTTTCTTATAAGAAGGAAGACATGCTTCGTTTTCATGACAAAATTCGTTTTTGTAACCTTTTGTATATCTTGCCACTTCGGCTTCTGTTTTAACCTATTTCTACGGAAGTTCGTCATAATTGCATCACAATTTGATATGCTACGAACTTTATTAGAAAAGAAGGTGTGCCATTGATTATACCGCCGTGATTGATTGTACCGCCGAAGTCTACACAATTGTGAACGATCTTGCGCGCCTGTACAAATGGGCAACCCGTCATACTGACCAGTATAGTGATGCAACACCCTGTACATTAGTGTACATTTTTTTAACAGTGGTTAACTCCCTTAGAGTCTGGTAATAGCTATTAAATGTATGGCGAAATAATACGCGCCATTCAAATGTTTGGTTAATATAACCAAAAATATTGTTACTTTTACAAATATTTAATAAGTATTACCAGACTGTTGCCATTTGGTAACACTTACTAAATATATTGTAAATCGTAGATGTAACATTACATTGTAAATGTAACATTATTTTTTTGTTATTTTAACCAAACATTTGATTGACATTTATTCTAATAAAACGTTTCATATATATATATATATATATATTTCAATCTTTCATTTCTGCATAATTTCTTACAAAAAATTTCCTATGCTCATATTAGTCTATCCAGAGGATAATATGAGTATACTGGGCGAGTAATAAGAGCACTCGCCACCATTTCAACATTTGCAACATAAAAATAATAAATTTCAATACTAAGATACATAAAACATCAACAAATTTATCAAATGGTATGCATAAGATTTTTTTATTCTTCAGTATTCTAGATATATCAAAATGTTTCCTTAAGGTGCTCATAATACCCGATCCTATCCTATATCTTTATCTGTTGGCGTAGTCATTTATATAAATAAATTAAACTATATTGTAATACATGAATATTTCATAACTTCTGAAATAAAAATTTTTAATATACTAATATAATATAGCTGCTGTTTCCAATTAATTTCGTTTTCCATCTATTTTTTATATTTAGATACACAGGATTAAAGTTTGATCAAATCAATGAATATCTTCAGAATTTGATGAAAAATAAAAATCATAAAATAATAATGGCTTGGGTAAATAGTAAGATATATCCTGACCAACGTAGATTTTCGAAACCACTAAGTAACAAATGCATAACGTGGATCATTATGTAAGAAATTTTATAATTCTGTTAATAGAGGTAACATTACAGAAAAATTTAACATTTACAATTAACAATACATGAAATATAAAATTTAATATTTATGTTTGCATGTTCAGACACCTTCACTTAGAGTTACGCAAAATGTCCCGTGAAATAAACTCAATGTTTGGGACCCAAATGACCATTAAAATGGCTTGCTATTTTGGTTGGATAATACTTGATTTGTGTGAACTTTTTGACACAATATTTATCCACAATTATATAAAATCAAAAACAATGACCATCGCCGTGCGTTCATTCTGCTTATCTCATCATATTTTCAAATTCCTGCTTATTAATTATATATGCGAAACAGTCAGTACTAAGGTAGATTAAATTATATTAAATTTCAGAAAACATTAATTTAAATTTTATTTATAATAAACTTTATTTAATAAATTTTATTTAATAAATTTCATTTATAATAAACGAATAAATTCGAAGATTATTACCGAAAAAATACAAAAATAAAATTAACGACTCACGTGATTAAAATTCAAATATTAAAACAACAAGGAGCTGTGAACTAAAAAAAAACAATTTATTATAATATAAACAAATGTTTCGACCTATTCGACGAGGTCATTATTAATCTAAACAAAACTGACAATAATTCAAATCGAAGCATAAATAAAGTCGCGTAATGTTATTATGTTATTTTTAATTGTAAAAATAAGACAAATCAAGACTGTTCTTCATATAATAAAAACTTTTGACAGATTTAGAAAGCTCTTTAGAAATTATTATTAATATCTAGATTTAAAATTAAATTAGAACATTGTTCAAGATAAATATATTATTTAATTACATTAAACGTATTGCAACTGCAGGCAAGTGCAACAGCAGATTTATTAAATAGATTATCATATGTCACTCATGATGTTGAAATTCATGAAATTGTAAGTTTAAAAATGAGTTCATTAAAATATTATTAAAATACATATTAAATGTCCAAGTAAATATAAAATCAACAAAATACAATATATAATACATTGAAGAAATACGTTTTTTTACAGATTTCTCAATTTTCATTGCGAATAGTTTCTGCACCCCTTAGATTCTGTGGAATCGGATTTTTCCAATTTGGTTTCAAGTTTCTTCATAAGGTACGTTATATTTATTACATAATTTCGTATTACAAACAATCAAATTCGTGGCAAATATTTAAAAAAGAACTTACAAGTTGTCTTTATTTTCAGTTTATCGCATCTATTGCGACTGTTTTAGTTATAATAATACAAGCACAAGCAAATAAATAACAATTTTTATCACGTTGTGGCAAAGCTCATAAAAAATAGTTTAATGATAATATATGTACAACATAATGTAATTTATAAAATGCATTATATGTATAATATCTTCTAGATTTGATTCAATATCCCTATATAAGCTTTGAAAAAGAAAATGAATATCTGAATGAAACAATTAATAACATCTTATGTAATAAAAAAGGTAAATAAAAGAATATTTCTTAATATTATTTGTCAATTTTTTTTGTTTTTGCACTATTCTTTTCATGACAAAGCCGAGAATAGTCATCTGACTTTTTTATAAAAACGATCACCTGAGATATTTTTATAAAACTTCAACTAAAATCTATTATTATTAAAATATTGTATATTATACTGATCATTTACCGATGATGCGACGACTGCTTTAAAGTGCTGTAACTTTGCGAAAAAAAATCGCAGCAACTCGTTATTTTTTTTTTAAATTAAAGAAGAAAGCCGAATTTTATGCCGCTGCAAACGATATTCTCCCAAAAAATTTTACAAAGTCCGTGTATTCCATCAAACTTTGCAACTTTCGATATGACGAATACACTCTCATATTTTGAAAATTACAGTGCGTCAAACTTAAAATCTGACTATAGCGCCTTAAAGTAGAGATTTCACGCTTTAATTTAAACAAAAAATCGTTGTCCTATAATATTTTTCGCAAAGTTATCGTCAGTCAAAGTTGGCCAATTTTTTCCCAAAATTGTTTTGTTATAATTTTTTTTAGCGACATATGTATATCAGAGATAAGCAATTCATACATAACTGTAATATATTTATAATGTTTGTACATTATGTACGCATTTGTTACAACAATTGCAATTGAAATAAACATTGTTTGATAATACTTTTAAATATTGATATAAGCGAAATATGTACTAGTATATATGTACGATATAAATATATGTACAATATAAGCGAAATATAAAAATAAAAAACAACACTGCCATAATATTCCTATTTTTTTTACTAATGTATATATATGAATACAGATAACAGTATACCCATCATCCATCTATAAGTTTCAATAAATAATAAAGCATCAATTATAGTAAGCTAATTGCTTTAATATTCCTAAGTGACTTAACATAAATTGCGTCTATTACCGTTATCATTCCATTCAATTTTACAACCAACTGATCAACAAAAGTGCAGTTTGAAATAAAAACTATATGTGCAATGACAACAAATATTCGTATGATTTTAATGCCATTTGTAATGATCAATTATGTATTTGGTTTTTAAGAATTACCATATTTAATCATTCAAGATTATGGTTTAGTGCTATATATAATATCTGTTGGTATGGTCAATTTACTATTTCCTCATGTCATCTGCATTTACTTCTTTTCATATGTATTTTATTTTCGAGGATAATATTTGTTATTGTCTAGAAATCTCTACGACATTATTGTCAATTGTGTTTGGAATATACTATGACAAGGTAACGAAATGTTATAATATTTGTAATAATATTAATAAAAATAATTGTTATAATATACTTAATAATTTGAAATAAACATATTCTTGTTTATTTACACAATTAAATAGATAAAATATGTATATAAAAATTGTAATTCATAATATATTAAATTTTACACTTATTCAATCATAAAAATTGTGGTAAATATTCCGATTATTATTGATCTTAACATACGATACATTATCAAAGTCATGACATCTTAAATGATCATCAAATACTTGGGCCATCAACCGCAGTTAAAAATAAGTTATTAATAAGATAAGCTTCATAAACAGAACATGATTTTTGGATAAAATGAATATTAGACACAGATTATATAGCTGTCAACTTAAACATTACGAAGGGTTAGAATTTTACAATCATGTAGACTTCATTTTTCCTTAGAAACAGGGGGGAGAGAAGGGTAGATGTCACTTTGCTCAAAAAATCGAAACCCCTATGGAACCTCTACGTGGTTGTAAATTTTGCTTTGTTTTCGAAATCTTGCTCCGCGTAAAATGTATGCGTGGATGCAATGGGTTCCGCTCTTTTGCCTTCTAAAGGGCAATCTCAAATATCATAAAACTAGATACATAGGTTTGGATTGAAGCACGCATTGCATGGAAAATTGTAATCTATGTGGAACATTACTTCATACAGATTTACAATTTTCCACACGAGGTTTAATTCAAATCTGTCTAATTTTTTAGTAGTCGGGCTCTTTTCTTTCGTAGAAAGAGGCAGGTTTAATTGCCTCCATATATATCAGATGTTTCATATCACCCGTACACCCGTACACTTTATTTAAAAATAAAAGAAGTGGTTACTTTAAAAAATGTTCAGACAAAGTTGTTGGGGATCAAGTAATGCATTACAAGGGCATGTGCGATTGATCTTGGGTGACGTCGTGGAGGTTGAGGTCGACTTGAATTTTTTAAATAAGAACCCATATCTTTCATTGCATATTCTTGTAGCTGCCGTCAAAACGTTTTCGAAACACTGATTACAAATCCTTTTTAATTGAAATTTTCCTGAGTTATGAGATTTCAAAATTTCAGTACCGCTGGCGTTAGCAAATTACTCAAGATGTAGGTACCGCATGGAGGTCGCACGGTCGGATTCTTAATCAAATACCTAAAAGAGATGTAAATTCGATCGTGCGACCTCCACGTGGTATATCTTGCATGGATAATGCCAGCAGTACTGAAATTTTGAAGTTTCATAACTCAGGAACACCTCAACTAAAAAGGATTCGTAACCAGTGTTTTGAAAATGTCTTGACGTCAGCTATGAGAATATGTAATGAAAGACATGGGTTCCCACTTGAAAAATTCAAGTTGACACAACCTTCACGACGCCAAACAAGATCAGTCGCATATGCCCAAGTAACGCATTACTTGATCCTCAACAACTTTTGTCGGAAATATTTCCTAAAATAACCGCGTTTCCCTCGTTTTTAAATGGAGTATACGGATGATCTGAAACATCCCATATACTTTTCAACGTAATGCAAGGTTTCATATAAATTCACTACTTAATTATATGCAAAGGAAAGTTTCACACGAGTTTCGACTTTTCGAGCGAAGCGAGGTCCATCTCACGCTCTCCTCTGTTTAATGAGCAAAACGAATCGATAATCATACAGTTCTGTTTCTGTCGACAAATTCACTTAAAAATGTAAATATGTTAATAATGTGATATTTGTACTAAATAAAATTTAAACTATAAAATTAGATACAGTCTTATATATATTGTAAATTTATTTATTACTAATTTTTTAACGAACAATGACTGAAAGTGACAGACCTTCCAAAGGTTTGTTCGCGTCGCAAACTCCAATATGTTCCAACATGCTCCTATCATAGCTCCTACTCACTCTACCAAGCGCGTTGGAGTAAGAGCTATGGTAGGAGCATATTGGAACATGTTGGAGCATGCGACGCGAACAAACCTCGAATGTCACTCAGGATCATGATCTTGGTAACATGTGTCAAGATGAGGCTAGTTCCTCTAACCGGCAGGGCTGGGTATTTTTGCATTTTTAAAATGCCATTTAAAATGTAATTCTATTTAAAATGCTAAATGTAAAATACTTAAAAAAATGTACATTAAAATGTATGTAAGGAAAACCATTCTGTATTTGAAAACTATTTAAAATATCTATTTACCCATTTTACATATAAAGTGGATTCGAAAAACATTTTACATTTTAAATACATTTTTTTAAGTATTTTATATTTGGCATTTTAAATGATTACCCAGCCCTGCTAACCGGAATATTTACTATCTACAATATAAACATATACTACTGATATTTGCCTATTTCACGTTTCATTTTCGTGACAGAAATTCCAAAATTGTTTGAAGAAATTTGATATTATCGACAACACCCTGCTTAAGCTAGGAACAATGACATAGATTACGACAATCTACACTTTCATAGTTATATTAATGACATATTATTCAACTTCATTACTGAAAGATAAATGTGACGATAATATTGTGGCAATTATGTTATTCGTCTTTTTACGAAACTACTGTTTTCATATTAGTTTTATGACTAATGCAAGTGTCCTTCAGCTGTATTTCGATCTTTTTACACATACCTACTTATCATTATATATTTACCTTATGCATATATAATACTTATAAATAAATAAAACTAAATTGTAATGCATAATATTTCATAATTTTTGAAGTGAAAGTTTTAAAAGTGCTGACAAAATTAAACTACTATTTATAATTAATTAATTCATTTCTCATCTATTTAAATATGCAGAATTAAAATTTAATCAAACCAATGAACACCTTCAAAATTTAATAAAAAAGCAAAATAATACAGGCTTGGGGAAATCCTGGAATATATCCTCACCAGCGCAGATTTTCGAAACCACTAACAATAACTAACAAATGTATGACGTGGATCATTATGTAAGATATTTTATGTCAATTTTTAATAGTGGTAATCATGGAGAAAAATTAACATTCATAAGTAACAGTATATTTGAAATAAAACTTAATATTTATGTTTGCATTATGTTCAGACATCTTTACTTATTGTTAGAGTTATGCAAAATATCCTGTGATATAAACTCAATATTTGGAACCCAAATGATTATCAAAATGGCATGCCATTTTGGTTAGAGTGTTTGACTTGCGCGAAATTTTCAATACAATACTTATCAACAATTATGTAAAATCTAAAATAATGACTATCAGCTTGTGCTTGTCCTATGTATCTCATCACATTTTCAAATTTCTGCTTATTAATTATATGTGCAAAACAGTCAGTACTAAGATAGATTAAATTACATTAAATTTCAGAAAACATTAATTGAAAATTTGTTTATAATAAATAAATCAATATAAAAATTATTATTGATATTTCAATTTAAAATTAAATTACAAGTTTCATTAACATACATTCATTAATTACATGAACAAATTACAATTTCAGGCAAGTGCAACAGCAGATTTATTAAATAGATTATCACATGTCACTTGTGATGTTGAAATTCATGAAATTGTAAGTTTAAAAATGAGTT
>NW_017255934.1:0-1072 GCF_001594055.1 Mycetomoellerius zeteki
ATGTATGATGTAAACCTTCCCTGTCAGAATGCAAATTCAATCCATTTTTTTTGCATAAGAATGTGCGCTTTTTCAGAAATTAGTCGTTTATTTAATATTCTCTCATGATCCAGAATTTGAATATTCTCCCAATCAAAGTCATGATTCCATTCCATCCTGTGATTCGTGATGACATACTGTGAATTCGTATTCCAATTGATATGATTCCGATGTTCGGTAATTCTAGAGATCAATTTTCTACCCGTTTGTTCTACGTACGAAGCATCACAGTCTTTACAAGTTATTTTGTATATTACATTTTTATTTTGATTTTTGGGGAGAACATCCTTCTGGACCTTAATGAACCTACTCAATTTATTGTTACTATAGAACGATTCTCGAAGAATTTTCTTTTTTGCAAATTCTTAAAAAATCGTTCGATGTGTTTTATTTGTATAAGGAATTAGAAACCAAGGAGTTCCTTCAACCTTTTCCGAATCATCATTATTGGAATTAGAATCTTGTTCCATCCGACCACGTCTAGAAGATAAACATTTTAATCTTAAGGAAATGGTGTCAAAAATGAACTCCATTGGATAGTCATTCCTCAACAGCGTATTAATAACTAATTTAATGTTCTTATAATAAAATTTTTCTTCTGATAATAAAATAGCTCTATCAATCATTCCAAAAACTACACCTCTTTTTTGTGATATTGGATGTGAAGATAAGAAATTCAAATAACGTCCCGAAAAAGTAGGCTTATGGTACCAATCAAATTCTAACATTCCATCATTCATTAATTATTGTTACATCCAAAAAATTGATACTCTCCCCCCCATTTTCCAATGTAAACTGAAGTCTATTGTGAACTGAATTGAAAGCCGTCAAAATCTGTCCTATTGTCTCAATTGGAGCTGCCATTACAATATCATCAACATATCTGATATAGAAAGGAACAAAAAATTCCAATTTGCCTAACACCTCTGTCTCTAAATCCTGCATCACAAGGTCTGCAATGATCGGAGAGAGAGGTGACCCCATAGGAGTACCAAATTTTTGCTGATAATACTCATCATTAAACGCAAAAAAA
>NW_017255934.1:1312-9863 GCF_001594055.1 Mycetomoellerius zeteki
CGGCCTCTCTACATTTTTAGATATCACTTCATGTAAAAATGAAGCCAGAGACTGGGCTGTCCAAGGACGAGATTATAATTCTAAAAGGCGTTACCTCTTTATGAATCTTCGATAGTGCGTATGCTCTCGGTAAAATTCCGTCACTACTCCTCAATTTTTTATAGGTTGATTCAGAAATTAATTTATTAAAGTTAAGTCACGTTCAACCTTGTATAAGATCTTTTACATCACCTACGTTCCTACACATCCGCGGCTCATTAAAGTAAAAGAAAGATGACACATTGCGTCAATGTTGGGTAATTGTGCGTGGAAATCCAGACATTTACACGCAATTACCCAACATTCATGAGTCAGGATGCACCTGCATTGATGGGAGGTATTCAATAATTGTTTTTTACAATCGTCATATTTTGGGCATTTACCGACCATTACGTCTTAATGAAGTCAAATTGACATTCAAATGTCACATACGATTGACGTCGTCAATGAGCCCCCATTTTGACGTTACATCTTGGTTCTTTATTGACCATTACACTATCCAACTGGCGACTTATGACATCAATATGACGTCATGGCATTGCCTATGCTGGTTCGTATATCGAGATGAAGCCAACATATGTGCGAGAGAGAAAACAGCATCACGCAGCACCATCGTCTCACATCTGTGTAATGTACGAATGTGCTGCGCATGCGCATTGCGAACCTTAGGACCTCTCAACCTTCCTCTGTCGCATAGATGTTGGCTTCACATTCAGCGCCATATTTCTCTTCCAATAGTATATGTTCTAAGACCGTTACGTAATGATATCATATTGACGTCACGAAATGACGTCTAATAAGACCTATGGTCACTTTTTGATAACTTGACGTCATTTATACAAACGTATGACTTGAATTTGACGTCAAAATGATAAACTTTGTTACCTGAGTACATAGATTACAGTAAAGACTAACCTTATCTTTCTCTTTGTTGCCGCTCATGGAGTAATAAAAAGGAATAAGCTTGTTGGAGTCCATCGTATTTGAGCGGTGATGTATCTCTTTCGCAGTGATGAGCGTGAACGAGATAACTGCTTCGATCAGTCAGGAATGTCAAAAATAAATTCGCGATGGCAGCTAACAGCTGAGTATAGACGTCAATTGTTTTGCGGTGCCTGCCGTCTGCCGGAGTCGTAAGTGTCGGAATGCTAGAGTCGGAATTCTTAGAGTCTTATATATGAGAGAAGCGACATTGGCGTCGCGAATTCTGATTAGTGATACCCCTCCACTTAATTAAAGCAGCCATATTGAGCCCGCCGTGGAAAGCTACATCACATATGTTTCTTTCTACAGCTAAGCAAGGCTCATGTGAGTTAGATATATACATATTTAAAATAGAATAAACGTATAATTTGATTTATTTCGTTTTTTTTGTTCTTTAATTGTTGTACTACTTAACCTCATCCTGACGGAGTGTGTTTACAATTCCATTATGAAGTTCGATGGAATTGATCAACTGGAGCGGGCTAAACATCCCACATAGCAATGTGTATTTCCTTAGGATATCCTAATTTGATGATCAGATTGCTCCCATTCTGATACAAAACATTAAATCGTTCATATGATTAGTTCAGGACATTTGTAATTATCATTGTACTAATATAAAACATCTCCCTAAGATATCCTATTTTGATCCGAAAAAATTTTGATCACTATATTGATAAATTGCATTTTTCAACTTTCGACACATATATGTCATATACATTTACGTATTTTACGTATGCTACAGAGACATATCTTTGCAATTTAATTGTTAATTTTTTAAATGTGTACATAAATATCCCACATAGACACACTAAAAACTATCCTTTGTTTCGGGAAGAATTTAATCATATTTATTTTTATATGTTATTAATTTGACAGTTGCAGCTATAGCTTATTTTGTTTTTTCTTGTGCATAATTTATTTTTAAATAAGTATATGGTTATTTATTAATTGACAAAGCAAAAGGAGTTTTCGGTCTATTTTACAGAATCGATTCTATCGATTGTAAGTACTGTTTTAACGATAATTTTCCATTTTACTAATTAAACTAACTATGGTCTATCGGGGTTATGAGTAACTCTATTTAAAAAAAAGCACTTTCAGATTTCAGAGGCTCCATGAGCATAGAGCACACTCTAATCACAATAAGAGTAAGTGGCCATGTTTACACCGTGCATTTAGGCCGCGACCTATACGATAGGTATCTCTGTTTAACCTACAGGATAAACAAGGACATCTATTGTATAGGCCGCGGCCTAAATGCACAGTCTAAACGTAGCCAAAGACTAGCTCTATTTGCATACGCTCTTTAGAGGGATCCGCGTCATTTTCTCCTTATGGGGAACGAGTCCATTTCGCGTCGCAGCCAAATGGCGTAGTACCGCCGCGAGATAGACTCGTTTTCCGTAAGGAGAAAATAACGTGGATCCTAATAAAGAAGCGTATGCAAATGGTAAGTTCATCACTTACTATCACTTACTATTAGCTTGATCAGAATGTGCTCATGGAGCCTCTGAAAGTACTTTTTCTAAAATGGAGTTATTCATAGTTAGTTTCTGTGACGCATACTCATTTCCTGCATTTTGTATCGTACCGAGACGCGAATATACCTTTGTAAAAGATACTACAGCACAGTAATGCTCAGTAGTATTTTTTTACAAGGATTTTTAACATTCTAAAAGCCATTTTAGGACGTCCACTGGATGAACACAGGATGAAATTTGGTCATCGAAACACATCCTAATGATATTTAAACGGTGATGTCCTATGGATGTAGATTAAACGGACTTATCAACATCCTCAGTATATTCTAAATATCTCCTAAGTTTCTTCAGGTATGTATTCTGGATGTTTGAAAATCCCTCGACATATATCTGTAGGATGTATCTAGGATCAATTTTTTGCTGTGCTAGATATGCTGGAGTAGACGTGGTAGTGGGGATGAATGTCGCTTCTTTCATATATAGGACTCTATTAATTCTGATACGATTGATTTGGTACATGCGCAGTAGCGATAGTTCAGGCCTTAAATAGTATATATATATATATATACATACTATATATATGTAGGCCGGTACTAATAGTCGATTCTTAAGGTGGAGCAAAAGGTTTTGATCAACGCATGATTAAAAAAATAAACCAATCCATGCCCTTCCTTTCCAAATGAAAGACTCCGATAGGTTGATTTTTTATCCTTTGCAAAGTTCTGCGCTGGCCGTTACATTTTAGACCGTCTTAAGACGTCTCACGTTAATTATATAAGGCAGTATTTATATAGTCAATTCTTACATATAAAACTGTATTGAGTTCGGTGTCTTAAGCAATATATCACAAATCAATATGAATATCATCATATGCACAATGTACTTTATCATACGTGCGTCAATTCTTGTTTTACATAATATAAAAACGATATTTACTAATAAACGATAAAGATAAAAAATGACACAATAAATGACGCTATATAGCATCTTCCCGAACTCCCTCCATATGTATATAATAATAAAAAATGTTATTGTGAATCTCTCATAAAAAGGAAATGTTAAAAATAAGAGTAGAAAATTGTTCAAAAAAATTTTCTGAAAAGATATTATATTTTAATATTTTTTTTTTAGAAAGATGATGAGGAAGATAGAAGGTCTTTGAAAAATTTTACTTCTATTCCTCCTTAAAGAAATCCAGCTAATGTAAAACTATCCAATACTGAAAGAACAGTAATTAATTGTTTATTAAAAACACCTTTACTACTTTTACTGCTCCAAACAAGTATAAATTAATTACTGTCTGTCAGTAATAAATTGGCCAGTATTATATTAGATTTTTATAATGGCAGTTTACACTTTCTTTATTAAAATGTTATTGATATAGGACTAACTCGTTCTATTTATATTATAAACTTTCAAGTTTAGTCCTCCAAAGATCACTAATTGTAATATAAAAATAAAAAATAGATTGTAATATAAAATATAAAATCGCGATTGATTTTGAAATTCGCAATTAATTATGTTCAAGTATGATCGCTGATCGATTAAGTCAATTTAAATTTGAAATTATTGTGACGTTTCCGTGAATACCGTTGTATGGCTGTGTTGTTCCATTGGAAGGTTTTCCTTTATTTGGAATGTTTTAAGACTGATCGAAAGGTCGAAGGAAGGTTTTTGAAAATGAATGGAAATGGAAGGTTTTTTATTGATGTAAACGACAAAATACATGTACTATTCAGCGAAAGGAAATTATCGATCTGCGTTTCAAAACTTTACTCAAGTAACTAATACGGTGTTTGCAATAGAAGTCGTAGCGGTCGTAAGATCTCAAATCGTAGAAAATTGACGATTGCAGTAGTCGATTGTTCTTCTCATTATTATTTTCGATTATTCGACTATGAATGCCCGGGAAAAAATGTTTCATATATAATTATATAAAATGATATAAAATTATGTAAAATATGTCCATTTATGTACAGTTACATAAAATTATATGACGATATAATAATTTGAATGTTTGCATAAGCGATGTTTTTTATGAATTTCTGCAACTTATAAACATGAATAACTTCACAAAAAAATCTGAAATTTTTTTGCGAAACACGTGTCTCATATTTTTATCTGTAGAATAGTTAGCAAATTAAAAAAAAGAATTAAAATTGATGATGTTTCAAACGTGCCCGGTTTGATATGGAATGTCTCAGGTAGGGGAGACCGAGGGCAAAAGTAACATTTTGACTTTGAAGTGTTATAACAGTTAAAATATGATACTTACATTAAACAAATATGTATCTTTAGATACAGAATTTATTTAGATACAAAATTTTCTTTGGTTTAATTATTTTATGTAACTAGAAAAAAAGTTATGTTTGTTTAAAGACTATGAGGAATTTTGTTACAACCGACCCAACTCCCAGGGACGATAGTAACGATTATAACAGGAGAGGGGGATAATTATACGATATTTGCTAGAGGTACGTAACGCAAGTCATACTCTTTCTTGCAGCTGCATAAATGGATATCTGGTCATGCATAACTTCTTTAAATGTTTCTGTTTGTATAAAGACACTTCTTTTATATAGTTTTTCTCTTATCTGTGTTGTGTTTTTTTGTTAATGGGCAAAATAATATTAAAATAAAATCAAGTAAGTTTGGGAATAATTGTAATGTTACAACTGACCCGAGGCATTGATGTTACTATTGTCCCCTAATGATATTTTATGATTTATAGTAAATTTTTTAAATAAAAACCTAAATAAAAAAATCAACCCAAATGTACAAATGTATCAACGCAGGTAATCATTAAAACATATTATGATAATACATTATACCTTCATATTATAAAGAAAAAAAAATATTTTAGATTTTGTGCACGCAATAAAACTTACTTGATGCATGAAAAAAGTAATTTTTGCTCCTGCACTCGTGCACGTTCCGCGACAATCAGCATGTAACGAACGATTCAATGCCGATCTGTCTACAGAATTTTACCATGCAGCCGCATACATATATCTATTATAGTTTAAGAAATATTAACAATGTTACTATTGTCCCGTGTTACTTTTGTCCCCGGTCTCCCCTACAGTTCGCTCCATAAAGGATTGATTATGTATCTTTAAACGAGATCAAAATTAGAAAAGTGAGCGAATTCACTAGATGTTGATGAATGAAATTATAAATATGTTAATAAATTTGGTTGTAATTTTTGTAATTTTCATCTCATTTCGAAATACCCAATCGACCTCCAGATATGCCTGAGACCAGCAGGTGCGAACTGTATTTCCTTTATGGTTATTAGTGGGAGATTTTATTAAGCCATTGAAGGATTTTCGTGCATGCGCGGAATATTTTTCCGTGACCTGATGGAACAACACTGATTCACGATTCCTGTTGTTAAAGAGACAGAGCTTAAGATCGGAGTGTGTCAGCATCTCAATGATAGCGTTAGGAGGTATCGGCTGATATTACTATGCTCTGTGTGGCAGCAGATAAATAACACTAGCAAAAAATTACTTTGAATCGGACTACGTGTCTCTTATAGATGTTTAAATACTGAAAACGATGCTGCAAACGAAAAAATTCTAGCAGTCAGATTTCCGTGATAATTCAGATTTAATACTTAAAAAATGGTTTTTTTGCGATATTTGACATTTTTTTTATAAAGGAAGTGAACGTTATCTTGAAATTTCGATTAGAAGTCATGAATGTATTGTTCATCTCCTCTAAAATGCTCTTTTGTTATTTCAATATCTTACTTTTTAGCCCCATGTTATGAAGGATTAAAGATAGGAGCTATTTCGAATATGGGGACTCCGGCAGCGTAATATATGTATGTGGATTAATTTTTTAAGATCACATTTTGATAACAGTACCGGCCCGGAGGTAATCGAAGAACGCTGACATCGACAATTGATATAAATTTGCTATTATTAACATAAATATTTGAGACTGATACATTATTAAATTCATGATATTTTATTACATAAATGCTCTATAAATAAATATGCATAAAGCTGTAATATCCTATATATTGCCGAAAAATTACAATTTTTTTCTCTGCAGTTATTATCTCTGTTGATAATCGAACGTTGACGGTAACACTGAAATCACAATTTTAAAGAAAAATCGAGTATTATTGAGTTTTAAATGCACGTACGCCGATAAACACGTCTACTAAACTAATAAATCATAAAATTAGTACAATATTATCAGTTTTTTTACTCTTAATCACTTCAATATTAACAAGGACGCGAACTCCCATAAGGATATGTCGGTCTTTAATAATATCTCGTCGTTGTATAAAGCTTTAATAAGAACAATAAGTAAATTAAGTGAATTAAGAAAATATAGTATATATTAACCATTTGTAATTGATTATATAATTAATGTTATATTTTCTTAGTTCACTTAATCTAATATTCTTATTAGAATTTAATAATATATATATAGTTGAGGCGCTATTTCACTACAAATTTATAGTTACTGATATGACTTTTTTCTCTGAGTGTGAGGCATTCCATGACAAACCGGGCACGTTTGAAACATCATATCAATTTAAATTCTTTTTTTTTAATTTGCTGTTGTATCCTACAGATAAAAATATGAGACGCGTGTTTCGCAAAAAGAATTTGAGATTTTTTTGTGAAGTTATTCAAGCTTGTAAATTGCAGAAATTCATAAAAAACGTCGCTTATGCAAACATTCAAATTATTACATCGTCATATAATTTTATGTAATTGTATATAAATGGACATATTTTACATAATTATATAATTTTATATAAAACATTTTTTTCCCGGGCAATCATAGTCGAATAATCAAAAATAATAATGAGATGAATAATCGACTATAATTGCAATGATCAATTTTTTACTTGAAACCATACGACTTTTATTGTAGACACCGTATTAGTTACTCGAATAAAGTTTCGAAACACAGATCAGTAATTTCCTCTCGCTGAATAGAGTATATGTATTTTGTAGTTTTCTTCGACCTTCCGATGGGTCTTAAAATCATCCAAATGAAGGAAAGTCTTCCAATCGAACAACACTGCCGTGAAGAGACTGCGTAAACACGTATGTAGAGGAAGGTAGGGTAAGAAGGACTGCGGGGTAAAATGGTCCATTTACCAAATCTTATTAATAACTATTTCCATCTGCTAAATGAACATAAAAGTAGCTTCCTTTTTGATGCTTTTCAACTGTTAAGGAGAGAGAGAGAGAGAGAGAGAGAGAGAGAGAGAGAGAGAGAGAGAGAGAGTTACGTAATTATATCATAAGACTATCGTGAGTTATTTATAAAGAAATGTCGAATTCTTCCAAATAGATCCCGTGATGTAATTTCTTAGTGTTACATTTTAAGTGGCTAAGATTGCAAAACTTAATATTTTTAAATTTTTCTAGAAGTTCAATTTAATTCAAAAATAAGAAGTTTTAGATATAACAAATTGTTGAATTTGCTTAAAATCTTTGAAACGTTGTTCTAGAAAATAATCCTTTTAGTCTTACAAATTCAGAGAAACTTCTCTTTTTACGAAAAAAGACAGTATACATTTTGACGGTTTATTTTCGCAGGAAAGAGGATTCTCTTTGTTCATGTTGCTGGTCTAGCGTCCTGGCGGCCACGCAGGGCTGTCGAAGAGCGTTGTTTTATCTATCGTTGTCCTGCATCTTAGCGTGGCGATCCAATAAACTTTCGCTATCCTATGTTGCGGGTAAGTACGACGGCGTTTATTTCCGTGAACCTCTGACAGATAGAATATGTTTGCAGCCAGCCTGTTGGCGATATTGTCCTTATTGCATATTGCATCGAGCGCGCTAGGTCGACGAGATCCTTGCCAATCGAACACTGGTACCGACTCGGTAGAAGAGAGCCTCTTAAATTCCAGACAGGAGAATTATTATCGTTTCGAGGAAATTCTGGTGAGTGTTTCCAAGATCGGCGATCGGAAAATCTCGCAAGAAGCTCGAAAATTAATTTTCTTTTGGTTCTCTTTTTCATAAAATATTGATCTAGTATATACACACAACACATACACAAACACA
>NW_017255935.1:0-7032 GCF_001594055.1 Mycetomoellerius zeteki
CTCAGAAAGTTGGAGCGAGAGCGACGTCGAGAGCGAAAAACCAGACAGCGAACAATTTTTAATTCAATTTAAAAATCAGAAACACGAAAATTTCGCAACATCGAAGCGTGACGGAAAAATATCGTAACGCAAGAAAAGGCGAACCAAAGCGAAGAGGAACAAGCGACAGGCGAGGAGAAAAAAGATCTTCTAGAATTCGTCACGCCGACGGATAGAGATAAAGCTATCACTAGCGTTTTACGAAAGCTAAATTTTGAGAACTCTACAACACCCTCATCGCCAAAAGAGGTAAATTCTGAATTTGCACAAACATTTCCTTTTTCACGCTCTCCGACGACGAGAAATGAATTCGTTGGAAGTTTTAAACGCATTGCATCATCTCAGTGTTCGACATGCGGGGGTCTATCCTGCCGACCGACTGCCGAGGGTGTGGACGAGGTCGACTGCCATTGTCGCTAACACGGAATACGGACGATCACGATCGACCTGGTCAGCACTGGGTCGCCTTCTACATCGATGAACACGGTACAGGAACGTACTTTGATAGCTACGGATTGCCGCCGTTGGACTCAAGATTCCTCTTACGTCTTCGCCGAAACTCCACCACGTATCGCTGGAATACGACGACGTTGCAAGGAATGCTTTCTCAAACCTGCGGACAATACTGCTGTGTATTTCTATATTTTATGTGTAATGGTTATAATCTTAGCCAGTTTCTTAGTCTGTTTACCTCTGATTATAAACTCAATGATCGAATGATCGTACAACTATTTCATAAAATTTTTCTTCATTGTAAACGAAAATTAACGAATTGTCATGCTGTATGCTGTCATGTTCAAACGTGTACTCTTTTAAAAAAGTAAAATACCTATTTCATGTATTACCTTTTTTTAAAAAATAAATAAAGTTTTTGTCATATAAATTTCGTCTGTTCTTTACTCTTCCTAACCTCGTTCCTCATTTACAGTTTAGATAATGTAGATTAAATACATGAAAAAAATATAAAGAATTTTTTCTTTAACGCAATGTCTGAATCATCACATCGAAGACGTCACATCAGGTGATCATGTTCATTCCTGTTTTAGTTAGTCTTTCTACCAAGTGAAAGCGAGACTCTTCTAGTCTCGAAAATGTTCGTAAAAAAAGTACCCATAAATAATAAACGTCGGTACGTCCCAGACAAAGGGCTACAGCAGCAAAAAATGACCTACAGAATAAAGAACTTCACGCTATTCATGTCTCTACCTTCCCCCTCTCCCCTGACAAAAAATGTCTGGGGGTCCTATTTTCCTCGGCTTTCCCATTTTCACTCTCTCTCTCTTTCTCAACGCGACCTCTCCCTCACCAATCGTAGCGTAGGCAGCCATGGAGCCAACCAATCAGTGAGTGGACAGCCATGGAGAGAACCAATCAAAATGCTCTATTTAATTACCTCATTATCCCCTTTTTCGTCTCCACCCAATCAGAGTCCCCATTGTTCCAGACGGACCCGTCTAGGCCACGCCCATGACGTCTGGCGAGGCATGGAGGGGGTTTGTTTTGACAGCTCGGTGGGGGGGAAGAGGGGTTTTGTTTTGACGCCAAGGGTAGAGTGGAGGGGGTTTGTTGTGACGCCCCATGGCTGCCCACATACTACTTCCGGACGCAACAAGGTCGCAGTAAGCTTCAAGAATTTATCGACGGCTAATCGTGCTCTCGATTACCCTCTATTTAGGGAAAGCGGCCTCACTGTTCTTTTCCGTATTATGTGCACCGGGGTTATTAAAAACGTCCCATTAGATGTGTCTGAGAACGACATTCTTAATGAATTCAATTCGTCCTGTAAGATTGTATCCGTTAAGCGTCTAAATATTAGGGAGCGCAAGAACGGCGAGCTCATTTCCATCCCCTCACGTACTGTGGGATCTGCAATAGAAGTCGTAACAGTCGTAGGGTCTTAAGTCGTAGAAAATTGACCAATCACAGTCGAATATGAAAAGAATAATCAACTGTGATTGGTCAATTTTCTACAACTTAAGACCATGCGACCGCTACAACTTGTATTGTAGACCCCGCATTATGGTCAAATTCCGAGATCAATCTCTATCGCGTGCGATCTCCTTCCTATACGTCAACTTCCCAGTTCTTCCCTATTTTCCTAGAGTGCTTATGTGTTTTTCCTGTCTTCGTTACGGGCATGTTAGCGCTGACTACAAGGGCAAGCCTCGTTGTGCCCGATGCGGCCACGATAGGCACCTCAACTCAAAGGACTGCCTCCGCAAACAAATGCCGCCCCTATGTTGTAACTGTGGAGGAGAGCATCTCTCTTCCTCCCCTAAGTGCCCTGTATACGTGCGTCAGAAACAAATCTATGCCTACGCCGCCACTGAGAATGTATCATATTTCGAGGCCCGCTCTAGGTTTGGTATGACTTCTAACTCTTCCTCCCCCTCCTTAACTCCCTTTATCTTAATAACAATAATAATAACGAGTTTCCACCTCTTCCCAAATCCACCTATCTCCCTCGCACCCATATCAGGACCCATATCACACATATCACCTTAATCCTTACGACGTCTTGGGCGACATACCTGAGTATGCTCATACTTACCGGGCAGACAGCCGCACATACCATCTTGATCAAAAAGTTCCCGTAATTCATTCAGAAAATTCAAAATACAAGTTTATTCATTAAAAGTGATATTGTCCCCTTCAAAGTACTCCCCATCGATTGCAACGCACTTATGCCAGTGCTTGATCCAGCTCTTGAAACATTTCTCTATTGTCGATATAGCCATCAGAGCCGTCTTCGATTTTTCCATTACCTCCTTTCGGCTGGTTTTTTGACTCGATCAAACAGAAAAAAATCGCAGGGAGCCATATTGGGTGAATTCGATGGCTGTTGGATGGTATTCGTTTCGTTCTTGGTCAAAAAATTTAATACAAACTCGTTGCAAATTCAACTTCATTTTTAAAACTGTAAAAAATCGAAAACACATGCAGAGGGAGATGTACTCAAGACGGCGTAACTTTTATAAATGTCAAGCTATGGCGATAAAATTTGGTGGAAATGTCAATGATAGATGTGGCAATCTAACCAAAAAAAAAGAACTCAAATTAGCTGATTCAGAGCATCACCTGGTGGTAATTCCGGGAACTTTTTGATCAAGGTATGCTGACCTTGTACGCTCAGTTCCCTCACGATCCCAGGCTCAAGCCAATTCTCTCGAAGAAAATTGGGTGTCGAGCAAAGCCTCTTCGATTAATGCCAGATCTCGTCCCACACATAACTATATCTCTACAGGATACGCCCCCAATAACTCTAGAAATGACCTTCGGGAACTGCACAATTCGGTACTTTACGTTCCCAACGGTAGAATATCTAATGCAATGATCCCTCAAGCCTCTACCCATAATCTTCCTACTTCTTTCTCTCCTGCCCCCCTCTCTCTTCTCTTCCCCCCAATCCCTTTCTTCATACACCTCCCCCTCCCCCTCCCCCTTCCCCTCCCGGGGGCTTACCTCTCTCTACGACTTTTGATTTCCAATCATTAGGCTTTGCACAGATCATTCACATTATGTTCTCTCTTCTCCTTCAAATGGTTAATAATATTCCTGATTCTCTTAAAAATTCTAAATTCAGTACTGGATTGCAAAACATTTTGAATACTCTCCAATCGCTCACTGACACTAATTCCTTCTAACATCACTTGCCCGGACTCTTTTGCTCCACTATGGTCGCATCGGGTTCTTTGCGCCTGTTATATTGGAACTGTCGGGAGGCTTTGGGTAAGAAGGCTGAGGTTGACAAGATGGCAGAATCTTATGATATTATTTTTCTAGCAGAGACCTGCGCTGGGGAGGACCGAGATTTCTGTGTTCATGGATTCGACTGCGTCCGCACTGATGCAAATTCATCTGGTAAAAGAGGTATGCTAGTGCTAATTCGTAATCCCATTACTTATGCTATTATTGATCTCATCTCTTATCTTGATTGCTCTATTGAGGCCCTAGCTATTAGTCTCTCTCTCAACAACTCTCATCTTGTTTTAGTTGGCGCGTATAGCCACCCCAACCTCCTTGCTCCGAGGGCTGCACTCTCCAACCTCATCTCTTTTGTTGGTAGTTATGACCCTGCTATTCTCATGGGCGATTTCAACGCCCATCACCCCCTGTGGGGGGCTGTTCGCTCTAATACCGCTGGGCGGATCCTCGGCGAGGGCATCGTTGATTAATATTTGATTCTTCTTAATCCTTCATCCTCTCCTACCTTTATTCCTCATTCCCCCGCAGTCCCACCACGATCGACCTGGCAATGGCCTCTTCCAGTGTGGCCTCTCTCTGCGATGCTGTCATCCTATCGGATCTCTTTGGCAGCGACCATTACCCCATTGAGGTCCTGGTTAATTGCTTGGTTATGATCGCTAACATCTTCTCCTACAAGATCATGCTCACTCCGTGGTCCGACATTACACAATATCTATATGACAACGCCGATGCTATTATTCGAATCATCAACTCCATCAATCCCGATGACCCTCTCACTCAATATAATACATTCTTCGACTGCGTATCCAAAAGTTTTATTCTCCTTTGCATTCCAGACCGAATCGCTCGCATTACTTCACGACATTTTGCACCAAAAAAGGCTTTCCTCCGGCTCTTTGGTGGACGCCAGCATGTACCGACGCCATTAGGGCACATAGCATGACCCTCAAAACTTTCAAGGAGACTCCCACATGGGTCAATTATGTCCTCTATCGTTCTATGGTTTGTCAATGCCGTCGCACTCTCTGCAAATTTAAGCGTGAGGGCTGGGAAAAGTACTGTGCGTCTCTTAATTATTTAACTCCTACTCCTGAGATTTGGCGCATGCTCAAGCGCTTTCGCAATCGCAGACTGAGCTCACCTAAGGCCGGAATCAGACTACGCATTGAAGATTGAGATCGAAGATTGAAAGATTGAAATTTGACCAATCAAAACAATAGGAGCTAAAATTCCTTTGTCCTCACTGGTCAAATTTCAATCTTTGATCTTCAATCTCAATCTTCAATGCGTAGTCTGATTCCGGCCTAACACCAGCGCTCACAATCGGTGTCTTGAGAACACTGAGATCATCCAGGAGGCAATTGATAAGCTCTGCCCCCCTTTCTGTCCTCCTCCTCCGCCTGTGATTCCTGAAAACTATGTGGGCGATCTTTTGTGGATGGATGCTCCTTTTTCCATTGACGAATTGCAAGCTGTACTTCACACCGTCAAATCCACTTCTAGCCCAGGCCTAGATCGCTTCGATTATCGTTTCCTTAAGGCTTTGCCTGTCACTCTTCTGTCGTGTCTTCTCATGATCATTAATAACCTCTTTCGATGCTCCATTTTCCCAACTCAATGGTCACACTCACTTGTACATACACCTTATCCCTAAGCCTAGTAGTAACGGGGTTCGCCCAATTTCTTTCACTTCGTGGGTCCTTAAAATCGTAGAAAAGATAGATGATTCTTAACAGGCTCTACTGGGTCATTGGCTGCGTTCAGCAGACTCAACAGTTTTGCAACCGTTTTATGATTGTTTGTTGGGATAGGACCATTCTTCTAGATCTAAAAGTATGATCCAATCAGCGCGAAGGAAACTTCCAACAGTTGTAAAACAAACGTTCTGCTGAACGCAGCCATTGAATCCCCTCTCTCCAACACCCTTCCCAATAATCAATTTGACTTCCGCAAATTCAGATCCTGTCAAGACAACCTCACAACACTTACAGCCAGCATCCATTCCGGCTTCCTCAAAAAACAGGATACGGTTGCTTTGTTCATTGATATCAAATCAACCTTTGACAATGTTCTGCTCGACATCCTTCTTCAGAAACTCTCTCTTATGAATATCCCTTCGCTCACGCTATCGTTCATTTGGAATCTTATCTCCTCTCGCACTGTGCAATTTCTGCATCACGGGTCTCTCACTGACCCTAGAGTTTCCTTCAAGTGTACTCTTCAGGGTTCGGTTTTCAGCCCGACGTTTTTTAATATCTATTGGTGTACAAAAAAGTTCTGAGCTTTAGATTTCATACAACCAAAATAACAATTTAAATTTTATATATCTTCCCGCCCTTTTGCGGTTTTAAAGCGTTAACATTTGGCCTTCTAAAATGCCATACGGTTTGGCGTTTGATGCACATAATCTCAAAAATCAGTAGTGTTCACAATGGCAATAACAAAAGAGCATATTCGATTTTCCGTCCACTTCGCGTTTCATCTGAAGAAAAATGCTGCTGAAGCTACTGCAATGATTTGTGCTGCATATGGAGAAAACGCTGTAAGTCATGCTATATGTAAAAGATGGTATCAAAAGTTTCGCCAAGGAGATTTCAGTCTTAGAGATGAATCGCGTGCTGGACGCCCTGAAAAGATTGAAACGGATGAATTGCAAGCACTGCTGGATATAAACTCTGCGCACTGAAAAGGAGCTTGCAGAACAGCTTAGCGTTACGCAGCAAGCCATTTCCGTACGATTACGTACGATGGGAAAGGTTCAGAAGGAAGGCAGATGGGTTCCGCATGAATTGTCCGAAGACAACAAAAATCGACGGCGTGACACTGCACTCACTTTGCTTTCAAAGTTCCGGAAAAAAGATTTTCTGCACAAAATCATTACAGGCGATGAAAAGTGGATTCTTTATGATAACCCTAAATGTAGAAAATCATGGGTTGATCCTGGTCAACCTTCGACATCGACGCCAAAGCCCAATATCCACGCCAAGAAGGTTTTGCTCTGTATCTGGTGGGATTGGAAAGGTGTGTTGTACTACGAGTTGTTACAACCGGGTGAAACAATCACGGCAGACCGCTACCAACAACAATTGACCAATTTGAGCGATGCATTAGAAGAAAAGAGGCCATTTACTGGCCAAGGACGTCGTAAAGTGATCTTGCTTCATGACAATGCTCGACCACATGTTGCGAAAGCGACTCAGGACCATATCTTTGCGTTAGGCTGGGAACTTCTTCCGCACGCGGCGTATAGCCCAGACATGGCGCCTTCCGATTACTACCTATTCC
>NW_017255935.1:7085-7537 GCF_001594055.1 Mycetomoellerius zeteki
AAATGCATTGATGACTTTATCGCTTCGAAGCCGGTGAGTTTCTATCGTCAAGGAATTCGCAAGCTACCCGAAATATGGCAAAAGGTCGTTGATGCAAACGGAGAATATTTCGCTGATTAATATTTTTTCGTTTGTTTTTGAATAAAAATTGAATTTTACAAAAAAAAGCTCAGAACTTTTTTGTACAACTAATATTTGCGTAACATTAATGACATTCTCTGTTGGTATATACAATTTAACTTTCAAGTAAATGGTTATTTCTAGTTTTATGTATAGAGTTTTCCTTTTCTCATCTATGTTCCATGTTTTCCGCGGTTTGAGTCCTTCCTTTTTTTTAGTTGCCTCGCTGAGCGCGCCGTTGTATACAGGGTGATTACTAATGGTTGTACCAACTACTTACCATAAGACTTACCTACTGCATGACTTACCGACTGCACTTGTAATTTACTAAA
>NW_017255935.1:7934-8745 GCF_001594055.1 Mycetomoellerius zeteki
GTCGGACCTGCTCGCGCGCCGGACGAAGCAACTGCCATCTAAGGAGCGTTTAGTAAATTACAAGTGCAGTCGGTAAGTCATGCAGTAGGTAAGTCTTATGGTAAGTAGTTGGTACAACCATTAGTAATCACCCTGTATATGTGTATTCTTTGCTTATGCTGTTCGCGCCTTTTTCCTTTGTCTGAATAATAAAGATATATATTCGATTGTAATTGTGTCTGAGCTCAATAATCCCATAATTCAACAGGTTATGGGCCCAGATTTCTCGCTGAAACTGATTTTTTTGTCTGAAGTTCTCAAGTATACCCATACAGCACAAAAGATCGAAGCAATGTTGTTGCAATGTTGCAATATTGCAGATTGCAATGTAACATTGCAGAAATATTACGAAAAGGTAAATTATCAATATATCTGCAAGATGTCAGTAATGTGCCTGTAATATTCCAGAAACATTGCAAAACTGTAATTCTTACATTTTCTCTATTTATAATAATAATATAAAAAATAATAATTTTTTTAAATATATATTTATCTAGTACAGTCTTTTAGTTTAACAGCCGTTTTTATGATATAATAATATAATCCATTTTTATATTTAAATAAAAAATTTATTAATGTATTTTATTATTTGACGGCCATTTCATTAGCTAAATTTTATGTTTATTTTAAGTATGAGATCAAAAACGAGAGTCAATCGAGAATCGAATGGAGGCGCCCTCAGGAATAAACTAGGGGTTCTATTCTTCAAAAGAAACGTATACGATAGTTTAGAGAAATTTCTGGATTCACACTGGATCCGATGTGCGTCGTA
>NW_017255935.1:8802-10096 GCF_001594055.1 Mycetomoellerius zeteki
GTACGACAAATTTTTCAAGCCTGTTGATTGGCTATAGGATAGAGAGATCCGAGGACCTCTCTATCCTGCACACATTTGTCGTACGACAAAAACGCGCAAATGAAATCCCATCCTTATCGATAAATTTCCGTGATCCGTGATTGCTCGCTGCTATTAGTGCTTTTAGATCATCCAATAGCAGCGAGAGTTTACGAATCCGTTTCGTTTCGCAACAGTTGGGTTTACTGAAACCCAACCGATTTACCGATATTTGTGGTTTGCTCGAGCTCGAGACACGTACATACATGTTTTATCCAGTATTATCCTTGTGTGCACATCTCATCTCGTCTGATTCTCGTCATCATCAAATTTCTGATCTACAATTAACAATCTGCAAGGATTGTAAGCACTAGTTTGTATAGACGCTTGTCCTTTCATGGCTTTCATGCTTTTAAACGGGTGAATACGAAGTAAGTACGAACAATTTCTCAGTGAAAAATCTACAGTAATAAACATGCATGGTGGAAATATATAAAGTGAAGCAATCTGATGGATACGCAGGGATGCGTTCAGAATGAACGTCCGGATGACAACTTTTTACCCAGAAGCGTTCGATTTGACCGAACGTTTTTTCCAGACATTTCACCATGGTCGTTCAGAATGGGTTTAGAAGAACGTCCAGACGACAACTTTTCGCCGCACTCGAGACTGCGACGAATTTTGCCCGACATGCGCAGGAAAGTCTATCTATGTCTACGCAACCCATAAGAACTATATATGATTTGAGGTTATTATTATTAGTAGGAAAAGTTGAATCTTGAGATAGTACGTGTCTGAAGTGAAAAGAATAGTTTGAACTTTGTAAGTGATTATATACATTTTTTATTTACATTATTCATTCTATAACAATATATTATTATTAATGTAATATTAATGTAAAAAAAAAGAAGTAGTAAATATATGTATGAATTTTATTAAAAGAGAATTACTCAATATAGAAGAAACATAATAATTCTATTAATTTATTTTGTTATTAATTTTCAGTTGAAAAGTATAATGGAGAATTGTATAGTACTGTTACGTCCAGTGGACTCACGCTGCCTTCTTCTCATTTTCACAGGGTTATCAACCCCTAGACTTCTAAAAAAAATAATAAAAATCTTTCCCGTGAGAAAGTTAGAGCAAAAGACTCAAATGTCTCCATTAATGTCTAATAAAGTTAAGTTAGAATCGGTGAACGCAAAGAGCTAATGCAACGCTGATGACACTTTCCGTGGACGACACTATTAAATATGATAATTAATGTCAGCCAAGG
>NW_017255935.1:10947-13699 GCF_001594055.1 Mycetomoellerius zeteki
CAGAGTTTCCATTATGTCACTTCTATTGACGAGCTTCTTAACTTCTGGATGTTTACCCCCACCAATAGCCTACAATCTGCAATAGTTTACTTGCAGGATTGTCTACACTTTCTTCGTACCAGCCGAGGCCCTAAATCCCTTCTTTGAGTACTCCCCCCTTTTAAACCTACAACAATATCCGACTAATTTTTCTATTTAAATACGCATATACATATACTCATACCATACCAAGTACCTAACATGGAAAATTTATTACATAATGTAGAATACTTGTAATTTTTCAAATCTGACTTCAATATATATATTATACAAATTTAACTTTAATCCGACTCTTTTTATTTACGAGTAACACCTCCTCGTATTTATCCTGTCAACCCGCTATTGCACTCGTGCCTATCCCCGGCCCTTTGGATTCATTTCCAAGGCCGAAAACAAGGGCATTCGGATGCACTGGCCCCATGTGGGATAGAAGTGTGCCCCTAAGGCACATTGACCCATTTCCCGGCTTTTAGCGTGCGCATCCGCCTCGGGAAGCCGCTCAGCGGAGCGATGACCCCGAGCGAGGCTTCCACTTTGTCTTCCCTCTGACCCCCGGCTCTTCAAGGAGCCTAAGGACGAAGCGAAGTGCCTCCCGTCCGAGTCGATCCTCCCCCTTGCTCCTTTTTGCGATCCGGAGCTCGGATCCGACGACGACGGTAGTCAAGTCATTAGTTGCGTTCACCCCCTCAGGTTCCATGCGTGCGGAACCTTGGACGTAACAGTACAAAGTGCTATTACATTATATAAAACTTTTTTTTTAGAGATATCGAATCTAATGATGATTCCGAAGAAGAGGAGCTAATTAGTAAAGAATTATATGCTGAGAAATTGTCAAATTCTGAAAAAAGTTTCATCTCGAATAAAATATTTTATTGAGCATACAGTATTAAATAGTACTGCAAAGGAATTTTAATCACTATTGAATTTCAATCACTATTGTAGACCCCGCATAAATTCGACCACTTGTGTTACGCTTTAGACAATAAAACTGTTAGTCCTGTTCGTTCAGAATGAAAACGTCCAAGTGTGTGACGTCACATTACCCTTGGATACCCTTGTTCGGATGAAAAATTTTCATTCTGAACGCACCCCAGTAGGAAAGTGCATATTCATACTTATTTGATTGGCTATTTCCAGTATTGCTACCGCCATTATGCGTATTGTTTCACCTTATATATTTCCACCATGATATACATGCAGTTTAGCCGTGAGCATCTCTAAAATAAGCGTTAAAGTTCACGGGCATTCAGGATAGGAAATCTGTTACAGCCACGCATACATTTCCTAACCTCAATAGTCATTAACTTTAATTTCTCGGTTTAATATCTCGGTTCCCGGGGCAGAACGATGCTTATTTCTTCCAGATTCTTTTATTTCATGCAAAAACACGTTGAATAAGCCTAATTTTATTGATTTGTGAGATGCTCAGGGCTAAACTGTATAATTAATACATACTTTACTTAAGGGTTTATAAACTCAATTTAGATTTAATATTTAAATTATTTACTAAGCATATTAAAATTTTTTTAGGTGTAATACTTGTGTTAAAATATATTAAGAATTATAATAAATATGTTTAATGTAAAACAAAATCCATTTGTTTCAAAACGTCATGCTAGAAGACTTATTCAGAATGAAACTAACATAGATGTTGCAGAATCTTCTAAATTTAACATTTTAAAACCCTCATTTACTACCAATAATTCTTTTAATAAAGATTATGATTTACATTTGCATAATGAAAATATTAATGAATCTATTGAAAATATTGCTATTTTTCATGAAATTACTGAAGTTACAACTTTTGAAAATGATAGTTATGAACAATGTTTACATAATAATAACTTTCAAAGAAGCATTAATAATTATGATGATAATGATATTAATAATAAAGGTAATTATGAAGATGATAAATTTTATTGATTTGTGAGATGCTCAGGGCTAAACTGTATAATTAATACATACTTTACTTAAGGCTTTATAAACTGCAATTTAGATTTAAATTATTTACTAAGCATATTAAAATTTTTTTTAGGTGTAATACTTGTGTTAAAATATATTAAGAATTATTATAATAAATACGTTTAATGTAAAACAAAATCCATTTCAAAACGTCATACTAGAAGACTTATTCAAAATGAAACTAACATAGATGTTGCAGGATGTTCTAAATTTAACATTTTAAAACCATCACTTTCTACCAATAATTCTTTTAATAAAGATTATGATTTACATTTGCATAATGAAAATATTAATGAATCTATTGAAAATATTGCTAGTTTTCATCAAATTACTGAAGTTACAACTTTTGAAAATGATAGTTATGAACAATGTTTACATAATAATAACTTTCAAAGAAGCATTAATAATTATGATGATAATGATATTAATAATAAAGGTAATTATGAAGATGATGATGATGATGATGATATTAATAATGAGGATAATGATCATGACTGTCACAATTCTGCCTTAAAAATTATTAATAAACCTGACAATAATGCTGACGATAAAAATTTTCAAAATGCTATAACTATATGGGCTATAATATTATATAGCCCGTATAATATTAATCATAACGCATGTAACATTTGTTACGTCCAACTCCTAATGTATGAATGGATCGTTTAAGAGAAAGAAGGAATGAGAAGGATGGAGTATGGAAGGACGTTAGAGCAGACGCTATGTCTCGCATGCATCCGAGTGGAAGGGG
>NW_017255935.1:17263-18226 GCF_001594055.1 Mycetomoellerius zeteki
AGGGTATTTGGTTCGTTAGACAACTTTAGCGCCTTTCGTTTTGAAAACTATATGATGACTATTAAAAGACGATTAAGAAAGAACGAAAAGCCATTGCAACAGTTGATTAAGAGATATAGTGAAATTGATCATGTTAACTTTCTGTTACCAAAACCTATTCACAATGATTAACATTTATATTCGCTAAAATATTCGCACAATAATGGACCAATACCTCATAATTGTGGTAATGTTCAGTCACAATATTTACAATTATCAACTGAAAAATTTACTCTAAAATGTATAAATAATAATAATTCTAATAATAGCTGTTGCCATCTAAAAAATGGACATTATATTGTTGTTGTAAATATATTTAAAAAAAAAGGAAGATATTTTTGTAATTTGTAAAAAATGCACATACGTACAAAATCTATATATGAATTACCTTGTAAATCTAATGATTTTGGTATCAAAGTTATGACAATTAATAACGAGGAAATTTGTTCCTATCCAATTACAGCTGTGATAGGTAAAGCATGGAAAATTCCTTACACGAATCAAAGAAACGTTTTCGCAATCTTTCCCTTAAATCATTCAATATAAATTTATAAACTTATATATATACATTAAACATATATATTTTCAATACTTCTTAATATACAGGGTGTCTGGTAACGACCGCAAAATATTTCGTGCGTGTGTAGATCTTTAAACGTTAATATCTCCTTAACTATTGCTGACACCGCAAAATAGTACAGGACTTTTCGACAAAGTGTAATCTGTTCTACCCACGCACGAAATATTTTGCGGTCGTTATCAGACATCCTGTATATACGCAAGTGTTTCCATCATTTCATCTTCCAGAAAAATGGATACTAATGCATTTATAATTGCGAAATTCGATGATGGTCTGCAATTGATACCAGAATTATGGTACAATACACTAAAAAAGTCATGCATTTGGCCTAGTCATTTTAAAAG
>NW_017255936.1:0-459 GCF_001594055.1 Mycetomoellerius zeteki
CCGATTTCCGTCAAGAATCTAGACAGGAAAATGGCTTCTCTCGCGGCCTCGCTGAGTGCGGTTTCCTCGACTCCCACGAAATGGCTCCGCCCGACAATAGAAAAACTGTACCTGTGTACGATCGCCGGTCCAGTGGGCAATTTCCCTAGTCTGCATCCGCATAACCCGCTAGATTTCGACCGCACTTGGTGTAGGACAGACCATGGTTGATGGTCCCTTTGAGGTATCTGAGTAGCCTTTTAGCATGGGTCCAGTGTGTTTTGGTGTATCGTGAGTTCCATTGGCTTAGTGCACTCACAGCATGAGCAATGTCCGGCCGAGTTCCTTGACTTATGTACATTAATGAGCCCAGAAGTCCCCGATATGGGATCCTTGGGTCGTTGGCAACTTTGTTGGCGTCGGTGTCTTGTAACTTGACACCAGTTTCCATGGGGCTTCCAACCGGCTTGCAGTCGTTCA
>NW_017255936.1:1438-6375 GCF_001594055.1 Mycetomoellerius zeteki
TGTATACGTTGCGCGATCGCCCTGGTCCGCGTGCGGATGGTTGAATTCGGTCGGGCTCGCTCTCTCCGTGGAGGTTGGAGTCCGGGTAATCGCCTAATTCGATGGTGGCATCAGTCGCGTTGTTCGCCGGATCGTCAGTAATTTCAGTCGTTCTATGACTTTCGATATCGATCTCTGGGACTCGACTTGATGGGGTGCGGTTATCGGGCCGCTTCTGCGCTTCCTCCGGGATTGAGTCGTGTGCATAGCCCTCGTGCGGGATGTCCGCGGTGAATTCGTCTAGGAACCTTATGTCTCTAGTGACGACGACTTTGCGGTCTTTGGGAATCCAGACACGGTAGCTCGTCGGGGTCTATGTAGCCGACAAAGATCCCCTTGATGGCCCTGGATTCGAATTTTCCCTTGTTCGGGTCCTTGTTGAGAAAAAGGACCTTGCATTCAAAGGGACGCAAGTGGCTTACGTCGGGCTTCTTCCCCATCCATAGCTCGTAAGGGGTGCGATTGTCCGAGCCTTTGCTTATGCACCAGTTTCGCAAGTAGTTCGCCGTGTTGATGGCTTCAGCCCAGAATGCTGTGGGGAGACCAAATTGTTTGAGTAGGCAACGCGCCGTTTCGATCAGAGTCCGGTTTTTGCGTTCGGCAATCCCGTTTTGTTGTGGAGTGTGAGGAACGGTGAGGCGCCGTCGTATACCGGAATCCTTTAGGAAGCGATCTAGCGAGGAGTTGATGTACTCTTTTCCATTGTCCGTGTGAAAAGCCTTCACCTTACAACCCGTCTGATTTTCTACGAGTTTCTTGTACTCGATGAACTTAGCGGACGCCTCGTCTTTACTCTTGAGAAAGTAGACCGCACACCATTTGGAGTGATCATCGATCAGAGTCATAAAATAGCGCGCACCGTCTATTGAGTTGGTGCGCATCGGCCCGCAGAGATCCGAGTAAATTATCTCGAGGCGACAAAACGACCTGTGAACACGAGAAAGAAACGGGGAATTAATGAGCTTTTGCGTTATGCATACCTTGCACGTCGACGTCTGAGAGTTAGTCTTGAGGTCAAGTCCGGTTGCTGCTCGAGTCCTTGACATGCATAACAGGTCGCTCTGATTGAGGTGCCCCAATCTCTCGTGCCAGATCTCGATATCAGGACGTTTCCTTTGCGCGACTGCGTTGGCCTCATCATTTGATTCTTCCAGGAAATATAAGTCTCCCCGGCGCTTCGCAATGAGCTTGACGTTCCCTTGCCGATCCTCCACAGTGGCCTGTGTCTTTTCGAAAACAATTTGATGCCCCTTGTCCACTATTTTCGCGACGGACAGTAGATTAGTCCTAAGATCCGTAACGTGTAAGGCGTTCTCTAGTCGAATCCTTTTGTTCCTTCCATTTACGTTGGTCGAGAGTTCCACGTTTCCCCTCGCGGTGACCGAACTGGTGGCGTGACTGGCCATCTTAATGTCGCTCTTCACTTGCGTGGAATTCTCCATCCTCTGGATGTCATAACATAGATGCGACGTACATCCACTGTCCAGGCACCACAGATTTTGCGTCAAGGATCTAAGTGGCTTGTTCGGAGAGTACTGCACGGTTTCAGTGAAAAAGGTCTCCACTTCCGTGTTGTTGGCCTTCTCTTCTTCCTGCTTCTTGCGCTTCCGACAATCGGCGTATTTGTGTCCTTGAATTTTACAGAGCGAACACTTGTATTTAAAGCGTGGGGGTTCTCCCGTGGCTGCTTCCTTGCGCGGCGTCGGACTTTTCTTATGAGTTTTCGTATTCGAGTTGCTTTTTCCGCGATGAGCGAGCATCGCTCCCGACTCTTCAGTCGTCGTCTGATTTCGCGCCTCGTACTCCTCGAGAATTTTTACCTTTAAATTTTCGGCATTCGGTAACGCGTCACGAGATTCGATCGCACACCTGAAGTTCTCGAAGCTGTTAGGTAAGCTGTACAGGAGCATTATCGAGAGAAGATCTCCGTTGATTCTAACATCCATGGATTCCAGTTTGTCCACCGCATCGAAAAATTGAGCGATGTGCGCTTTGACGGGGGAACCCGGTTTAGACGGCTAAAAAATGAACGATTTTGACCAATTTTTTTCTCCGGTATATTAAGACCAAATATTTTGAAATTTTTACTGGTTATCATTACACATTTAAAGAACACAAATTATTTTTTTCGTACAAAAATATTAATATGTAATGTCGAAAGTGAAGCCGTGAAGTCGTTACGTCGCTAATCGGCTGCGATCATGGTGTGCACTGCAGCGCCCCCAAATTTGATCTGAAATCAAAAAATCATAATTTTGTGTTAAATTTATGTCACTGGCTTGTCGACATCGTGCTGTATTTTTTTAATTTATTTAAAAATTATCATTTTTAACACTGTTTAATTAACGAGTGCGTTTTTCGTTAAAAAAAATCGACATTGTTATGCAATAAAACTTGTTAACTTTTATTTTTTTACAAAAACAAATTCCGATGAGTTCTAGAGAAATGAATCACCTTTAAAATGAGCCGTGGTAAAGCCAAATCGGTACAGTAGTATTTTCTGAATCGTGCACACGAGTTCGAAAAATGTTGTTTCGAGAAAAACGCGTTTAAAGTTTTTGAAACGAATATATGTTATAAATTTAGAACTTACGGCCATTTGAAGCTAATCTGCTATTCCAGGTGCATATAATAAACCTTCAGCTTCCTCGTAGAACTCATTTTGCGCCATTTGCTGCATTCTTCGGGCTGTTCTTGCGGCTTTTGAACATTCTATGCTGCGGTGATCCTGTCTTGTCATCCGCTTCTCGTCGTATGATTGCGCGAAATTATTTGCTTGCAGTCCGATTACAATTTCTAATTTGTTCATATAATAATCATCAAGATAGCATTATAGCCTTCGTTGAACACTGCAGCAGCAATAAATGCAGCAATATTAACGATTTTTGCTCCGGAATGCAGGTGTTTAGGGGCTAAACGCCAAACTGTGGCATTGAAGCTTTCGTTCGCATTTTGCGTATAACCACCTAAACACTTATTCAAAAGCTCATCTTTTGAAAGATCCTTGAAAATGGATAGAATATTCTTTTCTACATCCGGATGAAGAGGAGAAGGATGCTTGTAAGAAGCCGTTTTGCCAATCGATTCAGCCTTCCGCCACTTACACCAGCTATCGGCTCCGGCCGGACAATTTTGATGCTTCGGTTTCGCATCCGTAGAAGTCAGATGGTCGAATGTTGCTTGAATGGCCGTTCTCATGTCCTGTACCGAATTTACATTTCGACGAATAGCTAGCCCGTAGTACCGTGTAATTTTTTTTATAAGTACGTCAGTTAATTTGCCGCGGCCTCCAAGTTTTTTATCCTTTCTAACATTTCGAAGCCTCGTGCCCATCCGTTTTTCAATGTGCCCAATGCACTCGCTTTTTATAACGGGACACTCATCGCCATAAGGATTCAAGTTTAAAATACCCTGAAAAGTTTTTGAATCGCCATCTCCAATGTAATTGACGTATCTGACACCGTACTTCTCTTCTGATTGGGAAAACATCTCTTTTATCGAATCGACTTCCATTTTTCCTGCTGAAAAGCTGAACCGGAATGGTTTGCCAAACACTCTTCATGGTGTGTTTCATACCATTCGGTATATTCGGCAGTACCTTCTTTTGATTTCCATGCAATGCAAGATTTACAGAACGCGCTTTTTACTATAAGATCGATTGCTTTGCCAGTCAAATTTCCAATTAGAGTTGTAACACCGAGTAAAGACGAAAAACCACGTTTTTTCCACGACCCATCACCAGATACGTGAAAATCAGATTTTGGTTTTTCTTTTTTTTCATTTAATTTTTCTTCTTCTGCAACCGCTTTTTTACATACAACTTCAAAGACATATTTTGCCGCATTATACACCTGATTGACAATACCATCATACGCAGTGTTACTTAAACCCGTGCCAAAATCCATAAGTCCAGCAAATAAATTGACACCTTCTCGTCCAATTCCTAATAATCGCATAACAAAAACCAATCGTCTGTTAATTTCAAAACCTGTATTTATAAAAGGTCCAGAATTGATGCACGTAGATTCTTTACACGAACACGACACAACAATCTTGAATCCAAAACCACGAGCACCAGCTTCGGTAAATTTTACGTCTTTTTTACAGTATCGGCATATAAGCAGCTGAGACAGCATGTTAAATACACTTACAAATTCTATAATTCTGTACGTGTGCGCATTGTTCACTTCCGCGTCAAACACATCGACACTGCTTAGTTTTCTTCGCGAAGAACTTGGGCATTCAGTTTCTTCTGGTTCTTCTGATTCTTTTTTATGAACTTTTCGTTTCCGCGGTCTCGATGGACGGTAAATAACACTACGATTTCCTTTCGGATAACTAGGCATTTTGATGCGTTTACCGTACTGCCTTGACAAGAGACAGAGCTCGACTGGTAGTAAAACGAAGAAAAAGGACTAACAACGCGTATACATCCTGAAAACATCGGCTCGAGTCGAATGTTTTCTTTCTAAACCGGCCCTTTGTTTCCCGTGCCGCGCGGCGTAGCAGGTAGCGCGCCGCGGGGAGCCGGCCGGCCGCAACTGTGGCGCGCTCGTTTTTATGTCATAACTTCCAGCGACTTGAAATTTTCAGGGAATATTCTTGAATAGTATAGCTATCGATTTAGCCTATTTCCCAAAAATTGATTTTTTTGACCCGATAAACCGGGTTTCCCCCTTAACGTCCCCGCCTTCCGGCATCCTGGTTTGGATGAGCCGTTTGAGTAATGTCGCTTTGCGTGCAGAGCCTTTGGAATCGTAGATGGACTTCAATTTGTCCCATACCTCCTTTGAGGTTATGCATCCGCGTACCTGTTTAAGCTCGGTGGGGTTTATGGCCAAGATCAGGTCAGATTTCACCTTACGATCTTGATTGTCCCAGGCTGTGGCCGCGGCTTG
>NW_017255936.1:6550-9292 GCF_001594055.1 Mycetomoellerius zeteki
CCCGCCACTCAGATTTGCTGAGGACGATTCCAATCGCCTCAATTTTCCGAAACTGAAACAAAACTAATTAATATTCTCAGAGCCACGCCGAAGGGATGCCGACAACGGGGAGGCCAAGGAGCCATAACCGAGAGGAGGTTCAACGAAAGGACCTACCCAAAAGAGAGGACAGCACGAAGAGCCCTCCAAATAATATAAAATCACCCCGAATATAAAACATACCAAGACATTTTATTATTATTATTAACATTATTAAATAACACGTAGAAAGTAAGATAGATATAAGGATTCAAAGAATTATATTTTAATAAAAACATTTTAACATTATGACAACATATTTATTTAAGAGCGATAACATAATTTTCAGGGGCGTAAAAAGCCAATAAAGATAACACGCAAAGAAGAGCAGTAATAAGAGCTCAGCGTAAATAAGAGATTAGCTCGATCTCAAAGAATACAATTTATTTCTAATTAATTTCAATTTATTTAAATAGCTTCAAAGCACCAATTAACATTAAAAATAGCCTAAGCTCAATGAGAGCAAATTAGAGCTGATGAGAGCTCAATAAAAACTTTTGTTTTTTCACGTTAGACAGCGTCCACATGAAACTTAGATAAAAACTATAAAAAACTGAAAAAATTTGATTATTCGTTAGAAAAACATTATTTAAAGTTTTGTGTTGCAAATGAATTTTCGTGTGCCGATGCATTGAAAATGTTGCAAAAGGCGAAATTTGTGGGCGAACAACTCGTGGATTTTGCATGACGATAACGCGCCTTCTCACCGAGCTACGATTGTGACCGACTTTCTCGCCAAAAACTCAACGAACGTGCTTCAGCAACCACCGTATTCGCCGGATTTGGCCCCCTGTGACTTTTTCCTCTTCCCAAAACTAAAATTGCCGCTTCGTGGCACCCGTTTTGAGTCGATTGAAGCCATAAAACAAAATTCGGCGCGAGAGCTAAAGGCCATCCCGGAAAGCGCCTATAAAAAATGTTTCGATGATTGGAAGTGCCGTTGGCATAGATGTATTGGAGCAAATGGAGCCTATTTTGAAGGCGACCCAATAAATTTTGATGATTCTATGTGAAAATGTTGTTTTAATTGAAAATTCCCGGTACTTTCTTGACAGAATGTATATATGTAATGCAATCATATATATAGCTGTGTGCATATGATGAGTGATAAAGTTGGAATTTCTTTTACTTCTGAGAGTAAAAGGCTGATGTTATAACAATTAATTGAAAATTAGGTAAGTTAGATAATATTTAATTAATTACAGTATTAATTTCTTGCTCTGATGCTGATCCTTTATATCACATAAATGCGAGGTTATGTACACTCAAATCGTATTTCTCATGCCATTTCTTTTGTAAGCTTCAAAATCATAATTTGAAGATCTCATATGATAATCTTATAAATTATAGTCAAATGTTGAAAAGTATATTTTTTCAAAATTAACAAAAAATAGCTTATTCCACGAGCGCTAATTAACATCATCATATGATTTATTAAAATATCTTACAAGAATTCATACATAGACGTTTCAATCTGTCATCAGATCATTCTCAATATAACATTTCCTATCATAAAAATTGAATCATTATAATATATTTTTACAAAACTTGCTCATTTTTACATCTTTATATTTTCTACAACATTAAATATCTTTATAACACCACCCATACAGCACAGAAACATTTCAGAAAGAAAGGCACGATAATAATTACTTGTATTGTTCGTCAATTAATGAAATTATAAAAGTCAACAAAGTTATTCCTGTTCTTTATTTCCTCTCTAAAAGTCAATATTATTTTCTTCTTCAAACTACTTCTTCCCATTTTGTTGAGAGATGTGAGGTTGATGATTTCTAACAGTTACAACGAAAATTTAGTTAAATAAAGTTTTGTTAACAAATTTACAATATAATTCAACTTGTAATATAATAGAAAGAATTATCTACATGGTAATAGAAAACTGTAATTTACATTTGTAAATTTCTAGTATTGATTGTGTTTTTCACATGTACGGTCTAAAAATAAAGATATTGTTTAGATTACGTCACCTGAAAGAAAGACGTTGTTTCCTTTCCTTATTTGTACTGATTATTGCGAGGAATATTACTAAGGCCTCGGTGGTCTAAAGGCTTAGGACGCTCGCACGGAATGCAAGAGATCCGGGTTCGACTCCCGGCCGAGGTAATATTTTTTCGCAATAAATTTATTAACAGTTTTTTAACTTATTAACATCTTATAATATATGATGCTTGATGGTAGCATCAAATTACTAAATTGCTTGTCAATTTAATTCGCGATTACTAGAGTAGTTTTAATTGCATTTATTTAGTCCGGAAAAATAATTCGGCGCGCAGTTTGAAAAAGACTACAATATGGTATATATGCAAGTACATATATAGTATATATTAGTAATTCAAGATTGAATTATTTTAGAGCAACTAAGATCCAGCTTTGACCGTAATAGGCTTTTAAATTAAATTTAAATTTCTAGTATTGATTGTGTTTCTCACATGTACGGTCTAAAAATAAAGATATTGTAATTTACATTTTTTGGAGGATTCTCATGCGGTTTGTACTTTTCAATATTTATTTGTGTTTTTCCTTTTATTCTGGAGAAGAATTTTTTATTCTGTATAAGGAAAATGAAATGGCATGAGAAATACGAAATGATGTTCCGTCGGTAAGTCCAGCATCGCCTTAATAGTAATTAAGTAACAGTGGATG
>NW_017255936.1:9876-37896 GCF_001594055.1 Mycetomoellerius zeteki
TCACATGTACGGTCTAAAAATAAAGATATTGTTTAGATTACGTCGCCTGAAAGAAAGACGTTGTTTTCTTTCCTTATTTGTACTGATTATTGCGAGGAATATTACTAAGGCCTCGGTGGTCTAAAGGCTTAGGACGCTCGCACGGAATGCAAGAGATCCGGGTTCGACTCCCGGCCGAGGTAATATTTTTTCGCAATAAATTTATTAACAGTTTTTTAACTTATTAACATCTTATAATATATGATGCTTGATGGTAGCATCAAATTATTAAATTGCTTGTCAATTTAATTCGCGATTACTAGAGTAGTTTTAATTGCATTTATTTAGTCCGGAAAAATAATTCGGCGCGCAGTTTGAAAAAGACTACAATATGGTATATATGCAAGTACATATATAGTATATATTAGTAATTCAAGATTGAATTATTTTAGAGCAACTAAGATCCAGCTTTGACCGTAATAGGCTTTTAAATTAAATTTAAATTTCTAGTATTGATTGTGTTTCTCACATGTACGGTCTAAAAATAAAGATATTGTAATTTACATTTTTTGGAGGATTCTCATGCGGTTTGTACTTTTCAATATTTATTTGTGTTTTTCCTTTTATTCTGGAGAAGAATTTTTTATTCTGTATAAGGAAAATGAAATGGCATGAGAAATACGAAATGATGTTCCGTCGGTAAGTCCAGCATCGCCTTAATAGTAATTAAGTAACAGTGGATGCTTTCCATTTGATGACACAAGTCGGCACAAGCGTCGTTCTATCCTTGTTGATATTCAGAGAGTGACAAATTAAGATAGAATGACACCTGTGTCGACTTGTGTCATCAATTGGAAAGCACCCAGTATATCAAATGTGGTCGAGAAAAATGAGAGAGAGGTCCGTGGGAGACGGCCAATCCAATGGCCGTTTGCCACGGTCCCTCTCTCATTTTTCTCGACCATTTTGAGTATTTTGACACACGGATTGAGCAGTCCATTCTCTATGTCTTTGGTTAGCTCTAATTGATTCCGCCATGATATATTACAAAACAATGATTGGCTTACTTGATTAAGGGCCATTTCGACCAATTCCGATTAACTTTAATCGACGATTAAATCCATTGGAATTGACCAATCACATTTGTCATTATAATAGCTTCCCGAACTCAGCCATGGAAGCTCCACTTAACGATAGATACGATTGGTCAATTTTAATGGATCTAACCGTCGTTTAAAGTTAATTGGAGTTGATCGAAATTGCTCTAGCCAATAGGCACGAATTCGGTGAGTGGCCAGACTGTGTATAGGGCAAAGACATAGAGAATGGATTGCGCGATCCGTATCTAAGTAGTGTATCAAATGTGGTCGACAATAATGAGAGAGAGGTCCGTGGGAGACGGCCAATCCCCTTCTCATTCTCACTCCCATTACACCATTGAATGGAAAGAGATAGAAATGGCCGTCTGCCACGGTCCCTCTCTCTCATCCCTATCAACCATTTCGACACATGGGTCGCGCAGTCCATTCTCTATAGGTGCGTTCCGTAACGCGCATGATGCGCATGATGCATCCATTGTCCTTGTTTAACATTTGATGAGCAACAAGGATAAACGATGCATTATGCGCATCATGCGAGAAACGTAACGCCAAGACCCCAAGTCTTTGGTATAGGGATTCTATAATAGCTTCCCGAACTCAGCCATGGAAGCTCCAACCAATCACAGAATAGCTGGTCATGTGATCAAGTGTCGCTTCTCTCTTATGCTCTTTAATCAAAGGAAAGCGCGCGAGTTTCAATGGCAACGTTCGTTGTTTAACAATTGCGAATCGCGAGGAGGAAGAAGCAAATGGCAGAGTCTCGAGGCGAACAAATATTGTGTGCGAGTGAAATAAACATGCTAAAATTTTATTACACAGTAAGATATATATTCTTTCGGAATACGATTGTTATTATAGGCTGTCCTAAAACTTATATATATATACTAATATTTGTAGATGAGAACGATATGAAGTGCGGACAAACCTCCCATTTTAACGTACACGGAAAAGTCCATCATTCCAACACACTATTGCAGCTTGCAGAGATCGCTAGAAAATAGGTATTTTATTATACATATCACAATTTTACCTTCGTTTTTACAGTACAAAATAAAATTTGTACTAAAGGCTCATGCATGAGATAGATTTATGAGATCGATTAGTTGCACTTAGATATCTGTTTTGTTAGTTATTTTATTGTAATAATGATGAATAGAAAACGTAAAAATTATTCTTTCCTTTCTAAACGGCATTTTCGAAGAATTATTGCTGATAGTACTGCTTCAGATATAATAAATATTTCAAGTTTTTCAAACAATCAACATTTTGAATTAGGAGATGATGAAATATTACAACCTGATATTATTGAAAACTTAGAATCATTAGAAAATGAATTTGTCGACAGAAACGAACTCGACGATTTAATTAAAAACGATACTGTCAATAATATCGAATCAAATGAGGAAGAGCATAGTAGTAATAATAGTGATAGTAGTGATAGTAGTAACGATGCAAGTTCAAATAAATTAATTGAAGAATCAGTAGCTGTACAGTATATGAAAAATGTTGGATCTGACAATAATATAATTGATAATCAAGAAGATGATCAATTTATTAAGGATATAGCTTCTTGGGCAATTACGTTCAATATTTTTCACATTGCTCTCCTGGCACTTTTGGTCATATTACGAAAATATACGCACTATTTATTTCCGAAAGATCCTCGAACTTTGCTCAAAACACCAAGACATACAGCAGTCATTGAAATGGGCCTTGGACAATATTGTCATTTTGGTTTACGAAATGCATTAGAAAAAATGTTAGATGAATATAATAAAGTTTTAGGCCGAATGCCTATTAGTTTGGATATATTTATAAACATTGACGGTTTGCCGATTCCTAAATCAAGCAATTCTGCTTTATGGCCTATTTTATGTTCGGATACCGTTCTAAAATCAGTTTTTATCGTTGGAGCATATTACGGTCAAACAAAACCACAGTGTAATAATGATTTTTTACGACATTTTGTTGATGAAGCAATTTTATTAATTAATACTGAACTTTTTTATAATGGAATTAAAGTAAAAATAAATTTTCATGGTTTAATTTGTGATGCTCCAGCAAGAGCTTTTATTTTATCAATAAAGAATCATACCGGTTACAATAGTTGTACGCGATGTACTATTACAGGCGAGTACTTAGATGGACGAATGTGTTTTCCAACGACAAAAATAGTCGATGCTTTAAGAACTGATGAAGATTTTGCAAATAATAAATATGACGATTTCCAAACCGGTGAGACAATTTTAAAGCAGATTCCTAATTTCGGATTAGTTTCTAGCGTAGTAATTGATTACATGCATCTTATATGTTTAGGAGTAGTAAAAAAATTGATATTACTTTGGGTTCAAGGTCCGCGTACTGTAAAATTATCTCAACAGTTATTAAATCAAATTTCAGGGGTTTTATTAAATTTGCAAAACAGTGTGCCAAATGATTTTGTTCGACGCCCACGATCGTTGAAAGACGTGAAATTATGGAAGGGAACGGAATTTCGTCAGTTTCTTCTTTACACAGGTCCAGTTGTACTAAAAGGGATATTAAAGGAGGATATATATATCAATTTCATAACATTACATATTGCTGTAACAAAATTCTTGCATGTCCTGTTTTTTCGAAAGATAATAACAATATTATATGGGCCCAAATGTTAATAGAATATTTTTTAAAATGTTTTAAAAAAATTTATGGAGCTAAATTTATGTCTCATAACTTACATACTTTGTTACATATTTGTTCTGATGTACAGAAATACGGACCTGTTGACAACTTTAGTGCTTTCAGATTTGAAAATTATAGTATATGTCAAATATAAAGAAAATGATTCGAAAAAATGAGAAACCTCTTCAACAATTGTCAAGAAGATATTCTGAACTTAACAACTTTAATATGCCTATTAAGAAAACAATAATAACCTCCTTATATCAATTTCATAACATTACATATTGCTGTAACAATTCTTGCAAGTCCTGTTTTTTCAAAAGATAATAACAATATTATGGGCCCAAATGTTAATAGAATATTTTTTAAAATATTGTATAATATATTGTATAATATATTTAAGTTGGGGAATTTGGGGGGATTATTAATTTCAGATTTGATTGCGTTGAAAGTCCGACAACCATATCGGCACGCAATTATCATTTCTGAAAAATTAATTCATTTAAAATGAATTTACAATAGTTCAACGTCTTAACGTTCTGACCGTTATGGCGCTTCTTAATTTAAAATTATTATGTTTAACATTAGCGGTCTTTCAATCTTATTATTTTTTAAAATGTTTTAAAAAAATTTATGGAGCTAAATTTATGTCTCATAACTTACATACTTTGTTACATATTTGTTCTGATGTACAGAAATACGGACCTGTTGACAACTTTAGTGCTTTCAGATTTGAAAATTATAGTATATGTCAAATATAAAGAAAATGATTCGAAAAAATGAGAAACCTCTTCAACAATTGTCAAGAAGGTATTCTGAACTTAACAACTTTAATATGCCTATTAAGAAAACAATAATAAAAAACAATAACGAAATTTGTTTTGAAAAAGTTCACTCAAACGGTCCTTTAATTGATGATTATAATTTTTCTTCTGAGTATAAAATATTACGTACTAAAACATATACGATTCATTCCAATAGTGCAAGTAATAATTGTATTTCACTTGAAAATGGAACTGTAGTGTCTGTTTTAAATTTAGTTAAACGTAGCGACAATACAAAATTCATAATTGGTAAAAAGCTTAAAGTAGTAAAAGATTTGTATTCTGATCCTGTCTATCCTTGCACATCAAAAGAATTGGGTGTGCAAGTTATGCGAGAAGACACTGCTGTATGTCTTTGGCCGTGTGAGAATATTCGAAATAAAATGTGGAAAATGCCGTATGATCAAAATCAGTTTGTCGTTTTCCCAGTGATACATACTTAAAAATGACCGATATGTGTGTTTATACATGTTTCAAAGTGATCGCGAATACTATCAATTTGACAAACAAATTAGATAATAATGCTGAGGATAAAAATATAAAGTTGAATTATTTATGAGAAATGTTAAAAATAACTTTACAGTTTCTATATTGTCACGCAACAATACATAATGTATTCTATTTCTTCTATGTATTACATATAAACTTTAATGATGTTCTTTAAAACAGGGTATTAATTTTTTCAGTGTAAAGTAAAATAAGTAATCTATGAAACATATTATATATAAGATTAAAATGTGTATTTAATTTCAGTAAAATGTAAAATTATTTTTGTAAAATGTTTATATTTCAGTTTATATACCATATATATATATATATATATATGTAAGTATAGATTTAATATATGTATATTAATTGTATGTAATGTAATATGTATATGCGTATGCATGCTATCTTGTGACTTCATATCCAGAACAGCTCGCATGTGTTTGTCTCGATTTTGGACATGTGTGCTATACATATAGGTAAATACTTCGTTAAAATTTACAGAATACAATAAGTGAGAAGAGATGAATAGATTTTCTATAGTCGAATTTGAGGATGGACTGCAGTTAGTGCCTACCAAATGGTTAAAAGGATCATCGGAATGCTTCTGGCCAAAGCACGGAAACATAAAAAGACTTCATAAAAATATCTCTGAGTGTGAGGATCCGGATAATGTAAATTGGGACATTGCAAAAGTTGTCCGCATTTTTGGAACAGCAAGTGAGTAAATAAGTGATTGCTTCGGATGCATACTCGAATAATATATGGATGCTTATCATGCTTGCGTTATCGGTTTAAATGTAAACAATAAAAATAAGAAAGTGATTTTTGACTAAAAAGATTTTTTTCCTCTACTTTATTCTGCTCCTGCAATCGCTTTAATTTTATGATTTTCGGATTCAGCGATCAATTGTATATAAAAATACATGATTTTACTATTACAATATATATAGGTATTTATATATTTTTATTATATTTCAATATTAAAATTTTTTTTAATCAATTAATGCTTCATATGCTATATCTGGAGATATGGCAGCATCTTGGCGCTATAAGTTTTACTCCGTAAATATGTAAATCATTTAATTTTATATATTTTTTAATTCAATTTGTCGTTACTGTGATAAATAAACATATTTTTATTGTCGAATTGTAACTGAACTGTATAAACATTTATCTAAATGTCTTAATTGCATTAATTTGTAATATTCCAGATTCATATGAGAGTGGAATCGCAAAAGTAAAACTGGCTGAGCAGTTTTCGGACATCGATGCATCTGATGTTGAAAATACAAAAAAAATTCGTCGTGATAGGGCAAAAACATCTATAATCGATTCCGATAAAGATGATGATAGGCAAATTGCCTCCACATTATCTCCACCACCAAAAAGATCAAGTTCGAAAACACTGCCCTTAATAAATTTCAATAATAATAAGTCAATGGATGATTCATCTTTGGAAAATAATGCCAAAGGAAAGCACAGCAATAATGAAACATTATTACAATCTGTGCAAAATATTTCGAAAAAGCATCCCACTCCTGAAACAAGTGTATCAAAAAATAATGAGGCAATTGATATCGGTATCTACAAAATATTTGTCTATGATATTATATATAAACAGGAACTATAATATAAATTTGATCTTTTTATACTTCATCGTGTTATGCGTTTTAGTTTTGAATAATATATTTAATTAAAATTTTAGAATTCCAAAAAGAATTATTACGAAAATTGAATAGAATAGACGCAAAATTAGATCGCATCAATGATAAACTGCATAGTATCGAAGAAAAATTGGATGGTGGAATCAATCATAAAAATATGGAATATTTTGATATAGCAGAAATTGCATTATTTCCTTTAAAAACCAAGGAAGATTTCGAGAAGTTGGAGAAGGATCTTCAAAATGCCGATGTCTTCAAAAACATGGTAAGATATAGTAGATATTGCATTACGAGATTTATATGATATAATTCTAAACATTCTGTGTAAGTCATTATCATGAATAAAATGTGTTTATTATATTTAATATTTGTATAAAATAATGCATATAAATTGTTCATATTGATTATATAAATTGTTGATATTTATATATATTATTGTATAACTTTCTTATTTATTCGATTCATTCATATAGCTGTATTGTTTAAAGTCCGTGGTACACACGAAAGGTAGTAAAGACGTAAGCAGTAAACGAATTGGTCAATCACAGTAGAGACCGTGAGGCCATTAGCAAATCTAACGTTATGATTTTATTACTGCTTACGACTTACTGCCTTGCGTTTTTGTGTATACCATGAACTTAATTATCATTGTTTATTCACACTCGCTTTTCAATGTGTCCTTTCTCTATATGCAGGGCGAGGCAAAAGTACCGGAACCCCTGAATATTTCGGAAAATATGTAAAATATAAGCTTTACATAAATGTTTCAGACAAAAGTTGTAGGGTTTAAAAAGGTCTATTTACCGTTCTTATTAATTTGATCTTGAATGGCGTCGCCAAAGTCAGACTAGAAGCGGTAGATAGATCTTTTTAAACCCTACAACTTTTGTCCGAAACATTTCTGTAAAACTTATATTTTCCGAGACATTTAGGAATTCCGGTACTTTTGCCTCACTCTATATATTAGTTATTGCGATAAATATTACCACATGCTTTAGTGATCGAATTGGAAAAGACATCTATTGCTTTAGATAGCGGAGAGGTTCCAGGTTCAAATCCTGGCTTAGATAATATTTTTCACAATAAGTTCTTTACAGTGTTTTAAAATGCTAGTAGCATTATTATCCAATCTACGATCATTTTAATTTGTGATATTATTTCAACTTCTGTTTATGATTGTGTTTCAAGTCCGATAGTAATCAGTTAACTGAATGCATGGTTTACATAACTGAAAAAATAAAAATGTATTTAAAACGATACAGAAATATTATTATAAACACCAATATCTAGCCTCAACTGTATTTGGCACTTTTTATTTAATATTTATTTTATTTACGTTTTAGATAAATTTCATGAAACACTTAGGTGGCAAAACCTATCATGAAATGACAATTATTATTTTAAAACATACAATTAGTAATTTTCTTTCTACCCTGTATTGCTGGAATGGAAAAGATGGAAAAAAAGCAGCATTCAAAGACTTGTTATTAGCTAAGTGTATAAAACATAAGTCAAACTATGACGAAAAATTTCTTGTAAAAAAGCATGGCTACGCTATTTATGAAAAACTGAATTTCTATAAATTTTTATTTAAATTGCAGAAATTTAGATATCCTTAATATAATTATATTTAATAATTTTTCACAGATTTTTATATTTATTATAAGAACCCCGCACAAATTTTATAGAAAATGGATTTTAATCAAATTATTTCAAATTTTAATATTTTGTGGCTCATGTCAAGCTGATTAAAAATCCTTACGAACATAAACCTCCAAATGCCTTAGTTTTTACTCCAGCAGGGCTATTCTGTAACTTTTAACGCAAGTTTCGTTATCGTTATAATGTCATTGCGCAGCTTTTTTACCATGATAAAAAAGCTGCGCAACGACGTTATGACGATAATGAAACTTGCGTTAAGAGTTACAGAATATAGGGCTGCAGGACCTTTGAAAAGTCTACATTTAATATGAAAAAGTACAGAAAAATGAAATAAATCATTTTTACTTCACTTGTCTGCATGTATTAATGGTATGTTTATAATTTTAGTTTTTCATCCGTTCTCAGAGTTCCTTTGAATGAACGACGTGGACATGACGGGGGTTTTTCCTTTGAGGTGCTTGATGATTTTCGTAAGTCCCCCTCGCATAATTCTCAGAACAGACGAAAAACTAAAATTATAAACATTAGATACAAGCACAAGTAAAAAAGATTTATTTTAATTTTTCTGTATATTTCATATAAAATGCAGACTTTCCAAAGGTTCTGGAGCGATAAAATTAACCTAAGCTATTTGGAGGTTTATGTCCATAAGGACTTTTAATCAACTTGACGTAAAATACAAAATATTTAAATTTAAAGCTATTTGACTCATTTTCCATAAAATTTGTGCAAATAAGTTCTTTAGCATACGTATCCATATTTTTAAAAATTTTGACAATTTTTAACATAATTTGTTGTGATTATATACATTAAAAATTTATAAATCTTAATTTGTAGTTTTTTAAATAAAAATTATAACATTTTTTTTGAAAATTTATGACGATGTATAAAAATTTTTAATGTATAAAATGTTTAATTTAAGTTTTAATTAATTCTCAATCTTGCATTAATTAATTATTTTATTATATATTAGTCACAGATTTCCAATAATTCAAGTCAAAGTATCGGTCATAATTCTTATTTCAGAATGTGTCCATTTGAAGTTCGAAACTGCAGATGACCAACACATTACACAGGTTATATCGAAATGGTTTATACAGGGAAAATTACGACATGACAGAGACAAGTACGTAAATATTAATGAAAAATGAGGCATTTTTGTTAATGTACTTATGATATATTTTAAATTTGGTTTGTATGTTTCCAGGGAACGATTGCAACGTGCACAACAAAAATCACAGAATTAGATTTTTTTCTGAAAAACGAGAGAGATATCTTTAAATACATTAGATTCTCTCAATATATATATACTTTTCTAAAGAAAAAATGGTTTCCTTTCCGTACATTATATTCTCTCTATTACGTATATTATATTATTCTCTCGATATATATATGTATATATATATATGTATATATATATTACTAACCGATTAGCAACGATATCACGATGTCTCATAGAAGCGATCACTTAGTCTCAGATTTTTTAAGTTTGTTATCTATCTGAAGAGGGCACGATAAGAATGCCGAAACATGTAATAACCTTTGTAATTTATCTCTGTTTTTTACATCGAACATTATAAAGTAATACATTTATGTTTATTTAACTTAATTTCATTTTGTATAACATTAACTCTTATAAGCCCTTCAGTTTCTCATTATTTTGAATCTCAAGAGTCCTCTACTCTCTATTATATTATTTTATATTTATATATATTATACATATATATATACGATATATATTGTGTGTATATATATATATATATAGTATAAATATACTTTCATGCAGATATATTGTACGTCTTTATGCTTTTATATATGCTTTAATATTACGTCGATCTGCAGTAAATAATAAATTTATTTCGATGTAAATAAATTATTTCAAATTTATTTTAGTGGTTTTGTAATAACCCTAACAGAAATTTAATATCGGAAGGTAGTGGTCATTATAATTACTTGTTTTGAATATTAAATGCACTATTATTCAGTGCTTTTTAACATTCAAAATAATATGTCATTTTCAGTATTAAAGTGCCACTATTGAGTTAGATTTCTGTAATATTCCACATATTTCAGAATTATTTTAATAATCTTTCAGTAATGTTTCTAACAGATGTCAAAAAAATGTCAATTTTAGTAACTTATTAACAAGCTTTCAGAAATATTTCAGACATATTTCTGCCTTTCAGAGCACTTTCAGAAAGGTTGCAAGAATCGTGGACATTTTGTTATCCCAGAGCTGTCTCAGAGCTGTTGCAGAAATATTTTGCAATGTCTCTGAGATATTTCAATTTTCACATGAAATATTTCTGAAATATCTCTGAAAGGTTTCTGTGCTGTATGGGTAAACATTTAATCTATTATGTAAATGTTAAATAACTTTTTAATTTAAAGACACGCGCGTAAGATAAGTAAATCGTAATTCGATATGCTAATATGAATTTAAACAATTAGTTATTTAGTATGCTAATATGAGTCACAAAAAATAATTAAATTGTTATTCAGTATGCTAGTTGAATCTCTGCTTAATAAATATATATACATACATGTTTAACTAGAACATTTGCTCGTAATTTATTTTATTATTTCCTCGTATTTCCATCCTGCTAACAAAGGTTCGCACACGGTCCTGTCCCGGGTTAAAGGGATTCAGTTCCTTGACCCAAAATAGGACCCACGACTCTTAAAAGCGGAGTCATAGCGTCTTATCGGGATGTTGACCCATATTTCGGAATCACCTAAATATGTTCGACTCGCTTCATCCCCTTCTACGCGAATGCATGCGAGACAAAGCGTCTGCTGAAATTCTACATGGATTTACAACTTTCGTTATAGCAAAAATGATACGTTTTTTTTAAAACTATTTTTATTAATAACTTTTTAACGAATGGTTACCGCCAGATAAAACCTGTTGGAGGTTACTCAGGGTCAAGACCTTGACAACACATATGTCAACATATATGTCAATTCATTTAAAATTCCAGTCCATACGTTGACTTTTTGCTGATTCTGAATATGTGCCTTGTACATCCAATGAGGATTTTCATCGTTCCAATATTTGAAATTATGTCGATTTACATTCCCGGTTAAAGCTAAAAAGTAGTTTCATCTGAAAAAATTATGTTGACTACAAATAAAAGATTTCTATCGAAATTTAACATCATACTTTCGCAAAATTTAATGCGACGATCAAAATCATCTTCACATAGTTTCTGCGCCAGATGGAAATTATATGGATGAAATTTCTCCTTTTTTGGAACTTTATGAACTGACATAGGATCGATATTGTGTTGTGCAACTTTGCGAATTGAATTACGCGGATCTTCGATAAAAGGATGTAGAACATTTAATCCTTTATCAGGATTTATCGGTTTTGCTGGTCTACCTTGTCTATTACGGTCTTTTACAAAATCCATTTCTTCAAAACGTTGTACAATACGAATAACAGTCGATTTAGAAATACCATTGTCCTCATTCCTAAAAGATTGATTGAAAAGTTCTGTCACATGTGTGCAAGACCTCCTACGATCACCCCATCCTCGCATCATTAAAAGGGATATACGCTCCTGTTCAGTAAGCATTATAAAGTATTTTAAATAATTACTTTATAAACAAAGATAACTACGTGGCGATAAGCAATCTAAGGACGGAGTATCACGAAAAAGTATACCTTCTTAATCGCAGGTCACAGAAGAAGCGAACTTGACAGGAGAGATCTTTAGCTTATGTTGTCTCCAGCTTTGTTGAAAGGGTGGGAAGGAGGGATAGGAGAAAGGAGTAGGATGAAAAGGAGTAGGAGGGAAGGGGGGAGGAGAAAGAAAGGGTAGGAGGGAGAAGGAGATAAAGATATAGACATTCGCGGGCACATGACTCATAAATCCAGTCGGGCAATCTCTACGTAATACCTTAGATAATGCTAATGCCGGCGGTTTCATAACTTTCAACTTTCATAACTTGAAAAGTACTGATTAAAAAGAAGCTTTATTATAGTGTTTTGGAAAACTCCCGACCTCAGCTATTAGATTCTAAAATCAAAAATAGAATGATTCGTTTAAAAAAATCGATTTGACCTTGACTTGACCTTGGTGGCGCCATTCAAGGTCAAACTGATAAGGTCAATCAATAGATCATTTTTAATCTTACAACTTTTGTATAAAACATTTTTCTCAAAAATGATTACTTTTCAAGATATTTAAGGGGTCCTGGACTTTTTCTACATATTTTCGAAATATCTTTTGAAGAACATTCTATCAAAATTAATCGTGTTTTTGGTTCGTGCTTTTCATAAGTGACTTAATATATTGCCAATAAAAGTTTAATGTTGATTTGTTGATATATTCCACATACTTCGCAAATGAAAACCAATAAGCGTTTTACGAAACATTGAATATCGAATATTATGTAAAGGTAGCAAATATTATAATAAAATATTTTTTTTATATAATCCTAGGAATATGTTGTAAGCTTGATAGAAAGCGACAGAATAAGAATAGGATACCATCTGCTTGATTCGCATACTCATTCAATCAGAGAGTGTTCGTAACAGAACGGAATCCTATTTCGCATAGAGGATAATAGAATTAGCTGTAAGAAAACACGAGAAAATATCACACCGCTTAAGAGATTCGAATCGAGATCTGGTCTCCGAGTTCCATCCATCACTAAGCTGCGACTCTCCTACTGAACCACGTATCCTGGACGCGGACATCTTCTTCGTTATGCTTATTTATAATACAAAGTAATGCTATCGTACACTATGCGAAATGTCTTTCCTTTACAATACGGGATCTCAGTGAACGACTATGTATATGAACCAACCAGACACTACCAAATTCTTATACTATCGCGTTCTTCATAACTCTATCGCTGTCTATGTGAAATATCTCTTCCTTATAACACAGGTTCTCAGTGAACGAACCTGTATGCGAATCTATTAGAAACTATCCTATTCGTATTCTATCGTTTACTATCGAGACTTCATAGTTCAATCGTTGTCTATATGAAATGTCTTTTTCTTATAATACGGATTCTTAATAAACGAATGCGTGTATGCGAATTAATCTAAAACTATACTATACTTATTCTATCGTTTTCTATCGAAACTTCGTAATCCTATCGTTCTCTATATGAAATTCCTTTTTGTTTTATAATACGGATACTTAATGAACAAATGTGTATGCGAATCAATCAGAAACTACTCTATACGTATTCTATCGTTTTCTATCGAGACTTCATAGTTCTATTATTCTCTATATGAAACATCTTTTTCTTATAATACAGATTCTTCATAAACGAATGTGTGTATGCGAATCATTCCAAAACTATCTTATTCTTATTCTATCGTTTTTTATCGAGATTTCTTAATCCTATCATTCTGTATGTGATATATCTTTTTTTTATTACACACATTCTCTGTGAACGAATGTGTATGCGAATCAAACACTACAAATACTCTATCACTTTCTATCTTCAAAAATAATCCATCGTTCTCTATGCGAAATGTTTGTTCCTTATAGTACGGAATCTCAGTGAACAAATATGTACATAAAACAATCAAACACTACAAAATTTTTATACTATCATGTTCTATCGAGACTTCATAACCCTATCGCGTTCTCTGAGTGAAATGTCTTTTCTTTATAGTACGTATTTTCAGTAAACGAACGTATATGCAAATCAATCAGAAAATACCCTATCCGTATTCTGTCGTTTTCTATCGAGATATTTTCTATCGACTTCATTGTTTTATCATTCTTTGTGTGAAATGTCTTTTTTTATAATAGGGATTCTTAATGAACGAATGTGTGTATGCGAATTAATCACATTACTCTGTTCTTTCTCTATCATTTTCTATCGAGACTTCGTTCTCTATGTGAAATATCTTTTCTTTACACAGATTCTCAGTGAACGAACGTGTATGCGAATCAATTAGAAACTACCCTATTTCTATTCTATTGTTTTCTATCGTGACTTCGTAGTTCTATCATTCTCTGTATGAAATGTCTTTTCTTTATACTACTTATATTACTTATACTATTTATACTACTGTTTTCTATTGAGACTTCATAATCCTATCGTGCTCTATGTGAAATGTCTTTCTTTTATAGTACGAATTCGTAATGTGTGAGAATCAATAAAACACTACAAACACGATCGCTTTCTATCTAATCTTCAAAAGTAATCCTATCTCTATGCGAAATGTATTTCCTTTGTAATACATACTCTTATTGTTAGTGAACGAATGTTAATACGAATCAATCAGACAACATCCTATCGTCTTCTATGCGAAATGTAAATTCACATTAAAATATTTAAGCACTTAAGATACAGCTTGAACCATTACAGGCTTTATTTCTTACTTGTGTGTTCGCATTACAGTTTTAATAAGTCGTTTATTATTATTACTCCAATAGTAAAAAGTTGACTTTGTTGTGAAATTGAGGTTCATTTACTTAAGTATCATAGTTCAACAATAATTTTATAGAACGTTATAACGTGTGTGAAGCTAGCATATCATATATCAGCATCGCATGAAAAGACACCAGTTCTGTTCGCATCCATCATAGTTCTACAGTTCTATATCGGTTTTATCAATAGTTCTATCGAATTACGTCCAGAAAAAGCGATTTAAAAAATGAGATGCTAACTTCCCGTCTTACCATCCAGCATCTCACCGGATTTCGAACGTATGAGGTGTAAAGTACAAGGAACCAAAAAGTTCTATCGTTAAAACTTAATACAGCAATAGTTCTGGCCAAAAAACCAAATAAACTGTCCGAAAACGGTATATATTAACACGTACAGGTGATATGCTGGTCGAAATCAAACAGTTCTATAAGTCTTATGGTGCTTGTCGTGTAGCTACGGATCTATCCTAACGAGTTCCGAAGAGTTCTCATGATAATTATTTATTAATTTTTTAAACAATTTTTAAGACCCGAAAGAGGCCCTTTTCAGAGTACATGTGTGATATGCTGGACGAAATCAAACAGTTCTATAAGTCTTATGGTGCTTGTCGTATAGCTATGGATGTATCCTAACGAGTTCCGAAGAGTTCTGATGATAAAAATTATTTATTAATTTTTTAAACAATTTTTAAGACCCGAAAGAACTTCTGGGGAACACTTCTGGGTCTACCAGTTGATTTTCAGCACCATAAGTCTTATAGAACTGTTTAATTTTAAAAAATTAATAAAAAAAATTAATAAATAGCTACACGACAAACACCATAAGTCTTATAGAACTGTTTGATTTCGTCCAGCATCTCACACATGTACTCTGAAAAGTGTCTCTTTCGGGTCTTAAAAATTGTTTAAAAAATTAATAAATAATTTTTATCATCAGAACTCTTCGGAACTCGTTAGGATAGATCCGTAGCTACACGACAAGCACCATAAGACTTATAGAACTGTTTGATTTCGACCAGCATATCACCTGTACGTGTTAATATATACCGTTTTCGGACAGTTTATTTGGTTTTTTGGCCAGAACTATTGCTGTATTAAGTTTTAACGATAGAACTCTTTGGTTTCTTGTACTTTACACCTCATACGTTCGAAATCCGGTGAGATGCTGGATGGTAAGACGGGAAGTTAGCATCTCATTTTTTAAATCGCTTTTTCTGGACGTAATTCGATAGAACTATTGATAAAACCGATATAGAACTGTAGAACTATGGTGGATGCGAGCAGAACTGGTGTCTTTTCATGCGATGCTGATATATGATATGCTAGCTTCACACACGTCATACACGTAACGTTATACATAATCTTTCCAAAAATCGATAGAAACTAAAGTAATGCACTAGTTCATAAGTTGAAATCAAGTTGATTTTTCGGACCGTTTGATTTAATGTTCTACTAGTCTCTACTAGATGTTCTATTGATCTTCGAAAAAGATGGACATTTTATCAACTGCATCGAGAAGATTGACGTTTTATCGACGCTGCATCGATAAAATGTCGATCTACTTTCGAAGATCAGTAGAACATCTAGTAGATATCAAATAAAACGGTCCTAAAAATCAATCGATTAGAAATCGACTTGTGAACCCGGATGTCATTTCGATTGAAACTAAGGTAGTGATAAGAAACGACAGAATCTCTACAAATCGGTTCGTTCACGTTATGACGACTATGAAAATGCAAAGAACGTAATAGAATACAGAAAATGTGTACCGTAAAATTCATATATAAGATACGACTGATTTTATAGTGAAATTGAGATTCATTTACATATGCGCCAAAGCTTATCAGTAATCTCATAAAATGTTATAGGTAATCAATTCGGAAAACGTTATGAAAACTAGCGTAGCACTGTCCCTGTAGAAAACGATAAAATCTTCATAGATGGATTCATGTACCTATGATATGATTACTACGCGCGAATACAAGGAAATTAATAAAATATAGAAAGTGTGTATCCTAAAACTTATATAAGAAACGATAAACCTTATCGTTAAGTTCAGATTCATTTACATAGGTTCAACAGTAATCTCATAGAATGTTGTAAGTAATCGTTTTGGGAACCGTCATAGAAACCAGCGTAGCATTGTCTCGATTGAAAACGATAGAACGTCTATAGGACAATTCATATAAGGTATAAATACTACGCAAATGAACTCAATACAATATACAAAATGTCTATTGTAAAACTCGCATAAGAAACGATAGACTTTATTGTTAAGTTAAGGTTCATTTACATAGATATTGAAGTTCAACAGTAATCTCATAGAATGTTGTAAGTAATCGTTTTGGGAACCGTCATAGAAATTATCATAGCATTGTTCTGATAGAAAACGATAGATCGTCTATAGGGCGATTCATACATGATGTGATTACTACGCAAATGCGTAGTAAGGAACTCAATAGAAAATATCTATCGTAAAACTCACATAAGAAACAATAGACTTTATCGTTAAGTTGACATTCATTTATATAGATATCAAAACTCAACAGTGATCTCATAGAGTGTTATAAGTAATCGTTCCGGGAACGTTACAAAAAACGGCATAGCAATGATCCGATAGGGAACGATAGAACCTCTACAAGTCGATTCATATATGGTATAATTACTACGCGAATGCAAGCTACATAATAAAATATAGAAGAATTGTATCATAAAACTCATGTAAGAAACGATAGACTTTATCATGAAGTTGAGATTCATTTACATAGGTACCATAGTCTAACAGTGATATCATAGAATGACATAAGTAATAGTTCCGGGAATCGTTACAAAAACCGGTATAGCAATGATCCGATAGGGAACGATAGAATCTCTATAGGTTGATTCGTATGTGTGCGGCGCCAAAATCCGGACAAATTATACATTTTTTTCTAACATATTTTTTATTGCAAAAACGAAAAGGTTTACAAAATTTTTTTAACCACATTGTTTGTAAGGCCATAAAAAACACATTTACTCAATATATCCCCCGCTTGCTTGAATGACCGCCACCATTCTCGGTCTGAAACGTGCGCAGGCGCGCTTTAATATGTCACGGTCCATATCGGTGAATACCGCTTCAATACCGGCTCTCAATGATGCGACGTTTGGATGTCTGGACTTGTTCGTGACCCTTTCAACTACGATCCATACATAGAAGTCCAAAGGATTCAAATCTGGGCTGTTGAGAGGCCAGAATTCTTTCGATCAAAACATGTCGACGTTGTCCGACAACCAATTTTACACCAAATGACTTGTGTGGGCGGGCGCATTGTCCTGCTGGAAAACATACGGCTTTCCAGACGACACAGTTTCCATCCACGGCTTCACTACATTTGTCAGAACACGCAAATAAACCTCTTTTGTGACATTTTCCTCTTTGTTAAAGAAATGCGGTGGCATGACATCACCCTTACTGGATACAACACCTAGCACGTGAACATTCGCCGGAAATTTCGTTCTTGCAACAATGGGGACATCTTCAGGGTCGTGGGCGAGCCAGCGGTCCTTCCTTCGATTGATTTTCGCATCCACAGTAAAAATTTTCTCATCAGAAAAAAACCTGAGTCGTCCGGCAGCATCTTAAGGAACACAAAAGCAGGTTGCAACGTTCAACTCGCTTTGTCCTGGCGGCTTCGGAAAGCATCTGTCTCACTTTAATTGTGTAAGACTTGTAGCGGAGATCCTCCTCGACGATTCGACGCATAGTTTTCTCGCTCACACCGACAACCGACGACAATTTTCGGATCGACTGCCCTGGATCTTCAAAAATCAGCTCCTGAGCCCGTTGAATGATGTTGGGCGTTCTAACAACGCGCTCCTTCCAGTGGGTTTTCTTCGCCAGTGTTGCAAAACCTTCGTTGGACTTCTCCGACTCATTGTACTTTGCGATGACATCATACACAGTCGATCTCGGGTACCCGAAGAACCGAATGATTCTGTCGCCGAGCGCCCAGCGTGAACACTTTCGATAATCGCGGCTCTTCGGTTATATTCCGCACTTGGTTTCAACATTGCGACTGTTTCGAGATTATGATGGTTTAGTACATGCATCAAACTATTTGAACGCTAATCGCGACATCTACCAGTGGTATAGAACGGCGAGAATTTCAAATTGAATTTTGTCCGGATTTTGGCGCCGCACCTGTATAATGTTATTTTTGCGCGATTTCAAGGATCTGAATAGAAAACACAAAATCTTTGTGGTGAAACTGATACAAGAAACTATGGATTTTGTCGTGGCCTTCGGATAGATGTACATATGTATCAAAGTTTATCCATATAAGTCTGATAGAATATTATTCAATATCATTAAATGTCTATGACATAGACACGTTAGCGTTCATGGTATGCGTGTATCGTAAAATTCTTAACAATTTGTATGCAATTATTGTTGTATTTGTGGAATTAAAAATTATTAACTTTGACTGTTATTATACAAAACGATGCATAGATTACGGTAAAATTTTTCGAAAACGTTTATAATATTTTATCATTCTCTATCGAACTTTTTAAGCAGGGTGTATAATTATTTCTATCCAAGTTGTGGAAAAGAACCTCTTCACAATCCGGCCGGATTGTAAAAAACCAGCCGGGTTGTGAGAGGATATGTCTCGGATATACTGATCAGATATCCGTTGCATCCCTAATAAAAATTAATAAAGTTGTAGGTACAAATTCTGTTCTATACAGAATTATATAATTATTTGTATGTATTATTCTATAAATATATGGTATAATATCGTTATACATAAATAGTTACATATACAGGGTGTCCCATGTAACTGTGATCACGATTTTTCCGGAACTTCCGATGACAAAATTATTTTAAATAAAAGTTATTCTATTTTTAATCGACTACAAATTGCAATATTATTAAAAATTTGCAAAATATTCCTTTTTAGGAAAAAACTCAAGGTCACCCTAACCTTTTTAAATGGCGATACGTACTTTTTACTTCATAATATTGTAACTAATATCCAGACGAGTTCAATGACCTGCTATACTATGACCTTGAGATGACTTTAAAGTCAGACGTGGTATCAATAAACGGAAACATTTTCGTGAAAAATTATTTTGTATTAAACTTTACATGTTTTCCATTACATTTTTCAATAGAAAAAATATACCTGTAGACAAATTGAAGAACCGACGTAGCCATTTCTGAATTCGTGGTCTCCCGAATGTAGTTCACAATTTATTACACGCGTGTATGTATGTAGTATGTACGTAGAAAAAATATCAACATAATTTGTAGTACTTGTAGCGTAGCTCGAACGCTGTTACGACAGTTCTTGTGTTCAGTTTTAGTTGGTCAGTAGAGCAAATCGCAGTTCAGTTTATCGAAAATGTATTCCTATAACGAGAAAATTGATATGCTGCTAATACAAAGATCTTTTTCTGCATTTTCCGTAGAAAATGTTTATATAAAATTTAATACAAATAAAATAATTTTTCACGAAAACGTTTCCATTCATTGATTCCACGACTTAAAGATTGTCTCAAGGTCATAGTACATCAGGTCATTGAACTGGTCTTAACATCAGTTATAATATTATCAAGTAAAAAATACGTAGTGCTATTTAAAAAAATTAGGGTGATGTTGAATTTTTTCCTGAAAAAGAACATTTTGCAAATTTTTAATATTGCAATTTGTAGCCGAATAAAATCTTACTAACTTTTATTCAATATAGTTTTTGTCTGATCATCGGAAATGCCGGAAAAATCGTGATCACAATTACGTAGGACACCCTGAACGTAAATATAAATTACATGTAAAAATTAACCTTTCTTAAAATAGGATATGCAAGTTTATTAATAAAATTAATCAAATTTTATACGCATACCTGGAAGCAATTTTGCCGGATATAGTATACCATCATTTTGATCGTGACTTGAACAACTGCACAAGAAAGACAAACTGATTTTGCTAAGATCACGGGATCGTCACGATATTCGTAAATTGAACTTAGCAACGGAAGCAACAATAAGATATTGCTCAAGTAACACATGTACCAGAAAATTTTGAATGAAATTCTGTCAAATTGCGTTGCATTCGGTGATGGTAGCCAAGCACATGTTAAGGTCACAATTTTCATAAAATTTATGACTTTAACTGGCGTAATCTTTGATATCATTATAATAGTATAATTATTATAAACATCGTCATCATAGAAAATACTTCGGACGTCTATTCTGATATAAATTTTTCTTATACCTTTTACTATCATCTGTTAATATAGATCTTTTACCCACACAATGTGTATGCTAGTATATAATTTTCCACTTAATGCGTATGCACCTTATAGAAGCGAAAGGAGCAGTTTAATTCAATCAATCGCAAGAAATCAATAATGAGCTACAAGTAGATTCATATGAACTTATTTTATTTTCTTTTGATGATTTATAATTCTTTATAACTGTGCTATATAGAAATTGAAATATATGTCAATTCTCAATTTTTTAACATAAATAAATGTTTTACATTTCTAATCTTTAAAATTTTCTAAATTTCTACTTATTGACAAGAAAATCAAATACAGTTACATAAAGGTTGATTTTGAAACATGCTATAATCAAGTATAAACGTACGAAGCGAACTTATTAATAAATTAGATATCTCGTTGTGTATAATGATATCTTTGGTTAGCGTTACACCTATGTATTAAAATAATGATTGGTTATATATCGAACTGATTAAAATAATAATAATAAGACACAATAGGGGCGATGTGCGACTACTATAGAACACTGTACTTAATTCATTTATTAAATACTATGTACAGCGTTAACAGCTATAAATTGTGAGGATTACGAGTATAATGTATAAGTATACAGGGTGTATAAAAAGTACCGAAACGGCGAAATACCTCGAAAGCATTTTAGGAAAAACTGTTTCAGATAAAAGTTGTAGGATTTCAAAAGATCTATTTAATGGTGCAATGAATTTTACCTTGAGTGACGTTGCCAAGACCAGATCAAGGTCACGTCAATTTTTTTAAATGGAATCTCCAATTTTTCATTACATATTCTTGTAGCTCAAGAGCTTTTCAAAACACTACAATAAAATATTTTTTCATTAAGAATTTTTTGAGTTATAAGGCTCGAAAGTTACAGTACAGCCGACATTAGCATTACGCAAGTTGTCCGACCGACGATTGAAATCTCTTGAATGTTGTTCAGGATCAAGTCCTGGATAACATTTGTCAAGAACATTGGAGGTTGTACCTCTTATTTTTATTTTTACGTAAAAATGAATTTTTAGTGCAAAAATAAAAATCCAATGGTCTTGATATTGACAAATGTTATCCAGGACATGATCCTGAACAACATTTAAGAGATTTTAGCCGTCGGTCGGACAACTTGTGTAATGCTAATACCGGCCGTACTATAACTTTCGGGCCTTGTAACTTAAAAAATACTTAATGAAAAATATTTTGTTGTAATGTTTTGAAAAGTTCTCGAGGTAAACTACAAGAATTCGTAATAAAAAATATTCCATTTAAAAAAACATTAATGATCTTGATCTGATTTTGAGAAGGTCACTCAAGGTCAAGTCTACATTTCCATCACGTGTCCCCCTTCAAGCCATGCAACTTTCGTCCGAAAAATTTTTCTATAAAATCGTCGCTTCGCGAGATAATGTGATCGGTCTTGCCTTGTAACTTAACAAGTACTTAACGAAAAGTAACTTTATTATAATGTTTTGGAAAGCTCTCGAAATAAGCTACAAGTATATGTAATAAGAAGTTAGGGTTTCCATTTAAAAAAACATTAATGAACTTGACCTAATTTTGACAAGGTCACTCAAGGTCAAGTCCATATTTCCATCATGTATCCCCCTTTAAGCCATGCAACTTTCGTTTTATTGAAAAATTTTTCAATAAAATCATCGATTTGTGAGATAATCGACCATATCACTTAAAATGAAACATTCTGTATATGTATATACATATATGTGCGTAAAATATTTTATATACGTAATTGAAATGCTTTGGCTTTTATTGTAGTTTAAATGACTATATATGTGGCATATAGATTCACATGTAAATTATTTAAGCATCTAAGATTCAACTTCGATCGTTATTTTAGACTCTTATTTGTGTGTATTCACATATACGGTCTTGATAAAATCATTTATTATTATTAATATTATTTATTTACATTGCTTGAAATAGACGTTGTTCCTACATGTGCCAATTATTACGAAGGATATTACTAAGACCTCGGTGATCTAAAGACTTAGGACGGACTGTCAGAGATCCGGGTTTGACTCCTAGTTGAGGTAATATTTTTTGCAATAAATTTATTTGCACAGATTTTCAGGGTATTAACAACTCTCTAATAAGATGCCTGATTGCGCATCAAATTATTAAATTGCTTAAAGTCTGAGGCACAGTAATTATATCTTTCTTATAATTGATTAAGATACATGATATCTATTGTTATACGAGTAGTGACTACTGTATTATTTCTATAATTTGATACATAATTTATCGGAACTTCACAATGGCTCACAAGAGACCGTCACATAATGACCAAAAAATTAGACGATGATTTTGTGATAATCTGATAGAGTACCCTTCAATGAGTGACATGTGAAGTTCATTTGCTAATGGGCTTCAGGGCTGGAAAAGCAATTCTTATCAAGACTACCATCTGATCCCAATGTGCCCACCATCCAGATGAGGAGCAAGTGTATGCCTCGATTTATCGGTATCGTCAATGTTAGTGGTCATTCTCATGCCATTTGACTGTGTATGCATGTTTGAGAGTGCAATGGTGCCTTGACTATGGGCTTTGCAGACCTCACTGGCAGTCAACTTTCTCGGTCCAAAAATCCAGTAATATGCGTTACATTAGCAAATGAACTTCACATGTTACTCATTGAAGGGTATTCTATCGGATTATCACAAAATCATCATCTAACTTTTTGGTCATTATGTGACGATCCCTTGTCAGCTTCATCATTACTTTATCAGAATGACTGGTATTATACACATTAGTCAATCTGCCAACTGACTATTGTCACATCTGAACGTCTTGCGTCTTACTCTTGTAATTACTGACTCCATTGTGGTGTAACAAAATGACCCCAGATATATCCCTGGTGGAAAAAATTTGTCAAAACTTATCCGAAAAATATAAAAAATGACAAATTCTAACACATTCAGATGGTATTACCGAAATTTGACGGAAAGTATCTCATTTTATTAGTAACTGTCTGAATTTGTAGAAATTTAGGACGAATTCGGACACATTTTGATTACATTTCGTAAATTCGAATAAATTTTTCTACAAGGGATGTTTCGCATTTTTGTATTTTAAATTGTGACAAATCGATTCTAACTTTATGTATACACCGTACATAAAGAATATAATTTATTTAATTTATTATTGTTCTCACATTGAAAAGGACCGAAAAGTCGATTGAAACGTATACCTATTTATTTGATGAGTAAATATATACATATATGCAGGGTGTATAAAAAGTATCGAGACGGCGAAATATCTCGACAACTAAGCATTTTAGGAAAAACTGTTTCAGATAAAAATTTTAGGGTTCTAAAAGATCTATTTACTGGCGCAATGAACTTGACCTTGGGTGGCGTCGCCAAGGCCAGGTCAAGATTACGTCGATTTTTTAAAATGTAACCTGCTATTTTTCATTACATATTCTTGTAGCTTACATCGAGAGCTTTTCAAAACATTACAATAAAATATTTTTTCATTAAGTATTTTTTGAGTTATAAGGCTAAGAAGTATAACCTCCATTCGCCTTGATCTTGACAAATGTTACCTAGGACATGATTCTGAACATTCAAGAGATTTTAGTCATCGGTCGAACAACTTGCGTAATGCTAATGCCGGCAGTACTGTAACTTTCGAGCCTTATAACTTGAAAAATACTTAATGATAAAATATTTCATTGTAGTGTTTTGAAAAGTTCTTGAGATAAGCTACAAGAATATGTAATAAAAAATAGGGGGTCCGTTTAAAAAAGTCAACATGACATTGATCTGGCCTTGGCGACGCTATCCAAGATCAAACTCATTACGCTAGTAAATAGATCTTTTGAAACCCTATAACTTTTCTAAAACACTTTTTCCTAAAATGCTTAGTTTTCAAAATATTTCGCCGTCCCGGTACTTTTTATACCCTGTATATGTATAAATAACTTTGCGCACTAACAACCGCGTTGGCTCTTAATTAGCATTTTTTATCTCTAGTTGATTTATTCTCAGAGCCCTACATATTTTTAAGTTATATTGTTAAATTGCTTATTTAATTTGTGATATTGCTACAGTAATTCAGTTGTGTTTCTGAATTAGAAAATTTGATTCGGCGCGCAGTTCAAATGATTACAGATGTGGTATATAAATTTACATGTAAATTATGGAAGCGTCTGAGGATCCAGCTTCGACCGTTACAGGCTTTAGACTGTTATTTGTTGTTTATTCACATATACGGTCTTAATAAAGTCGTTTATTATTGTTAATATTCTTTTGCTTTTAATTCTATTGCAGTAGTTGTTTTTGAAATGTTGACGAAGTTTTTGGTGACATAAATATGAAATTATCTGAATATTAGTTGAAGTAATAATATCATGTATTTAAATATAATGCAAAAATTATGTCATAGTATATGTTACCTAAGAGGATCCTAAAAAGTCCTAACTCCGATGAGATTGCTATCTTATCGATAAAAAAAATGCGACACATCTTTATATACTACTACTTCATCAACATCGCACGCACATACATAAATTTTTGTAAAAGTTAAACGTCTAAGTCTAATTTTGAACCTTAACGTAGTTTGTTCAGATAAACTACTAGTTTGAGGACTATGATTTTGTAAGTACAGATTGCTTTTATATTAATTAAATGTTGTTATGATAGTGACTGCTCTGATGCCATATTGGACTAAGAAATGGTAAAGAATATCTTAATTTAAACAATTTTTTTTATTCTTAATCTAAACTTCGCCTCAAAGGCACATACTAATGCGTATACCTTAATCGTGGAAAAGAATTTTAAAATCTATGACAGAAAAAGAAAGTAATTGTTATTCAAAAGTTATTGCGTTCAATAGGTAAAACAGGTAACTTTAGGATCCCCTTAACAAAATATTTTTTGAAAGTATCGTTATTTCTCGTCTTATTAATATAAAATTTTAATTTTAATTATTTATATAATTTAATTTAATTTATCTTAACGATTTATTGAATTAGACAGCATTTAATATTTATTGAGTTCGTTATTATTGTCTGATATTTTCAACGTGGAATAAGCGAAATAATATTGTATTATAGTATAAAAATATTTTTGTTCGTAATCAAGAAAGAATATAAAATAAGAGAAATAAAAAATAATCTTACACACAATTTATATAATTATGAAATGACGCCAGACGTAAGGAAAAGTCAAGTAAGAGTACGAACTTAATAAACTTTGGGTGATCTTCCGAAAACCTGATCTCCGATTTTGTTGTTGATTGGTAACTATTGTATTGTGGCGCTGATTACAAATATGATCATGAAAATTTCCGTCAAGGTCATTTCATGAACAAATATAAGAAAATAATGTAAAGCTCCTGTTTAGGGAAGTCAGTCTCGATGATCTCGACCTTGTGTGACATATGTTATCAAGGTCATGATCTTGAGAAGCCTCGAACAGGTTTTAGTCATTGGTCGTCACTCGTTAAAAAATTACTAACAAAAATAGTTTAAGAAATAACGTTCTATATTTTTACTATAATATATACATATAGGGGAGACCAGGGCTATTCATAGGGCTATATATAGGGGAGACCAGGGACACCTTTTTTTCTTTTACGTTTCCTGAGTCCTATAATAAAAAAAATTCATTGATCGATTTGAAAGATTGAACCTTACCCTTCACAGTGCACCCCGTTATAGATTAAACACGGAATTGTACTTACTTCAAACTACATATGAGAATGTCGACCAGTGCGAAATGTCCCGAATAGTCCCGGGTCAAGGGCTATTCGGGACAAGTCTGGAAAAATGTGGAAAAAACTGGTTTTAAGGCTTTATTTTATTAAAAAGAGTTGCACATAAGTTAAATATTAATAAAGAAAGTACACATACACAATGCTGCTGTTGTGACCGGATCAACGCTCCGGTCGCCACAATTCGGTCCCTTCACTGGCTTTGAATGTCCCGGTCGTCACGTCCTTTGACCTTCAAGGACGAAGGTTCGTCTTACCCTCTTCCGCGCGTCACTGCCAGCCTTGTGGTGGAGCTCCATCTGGATTCCCAGCTGCGGGTCTCGTTCGCATATTACGGAAGGAAAGGTCGTCGTAAGAATTCACTCGCGTGATTCGTGTAACAAAACAACTTTATTATCATCCAACTTACACTAACTATGTACATTGGTCCGCTGACCACTCCGATCGATCTCTGATCCGCTCTTATTTAATTGGAGCGCTCCTATTATCGCGCGTTACTCACGATGCCGAGATCGTGTTTTATTCGTTGGAATTAACGCTTCGCGGTCTGCTCGCGGCAATACTAAGTCACGGGTCTCTCCCGAATTTTCCCGATTCTATTCGCGATATTCTGCAGACTTCGTTGCTCGTTGTTCTTATTCACGATTTCGTAAGTGCTTCTCCCGCACCGGCTCACGCTCGACTCCATCTCTCGATGCGTTTTTCACCGATTGCGCTCGACTCTATTTCTCGACGCGTTTTCGATCTCGGTTCGCGCTTGACTCTCTCGTTTGATGCGTTTTCCTCGGTAGCTCACGAGTAACTCCTCGTTCTCTGCTCTCGTGCTCCGCGAGCTCCTTACTTACTCGTCGGGTATGACCCCCCTTCCTCGTTCGCATGCGTGGTGAGCACTCGCAGCGCTCACCGCTACCCTTTCGCTCTTTTCCTGGCGCCGCTTGTTGACTTCCCGATTCTACCACCGTCATGTCTCTAGGGAATGTCCCTCCTCGCGATTGCCGCCCGGTTGACCCTCCGGAACACCTCAGCTGACCCTTTGCATGTGTCCTCCGGAATCCCGTGTTCGGCAATTCCGTGATGTCTAACCGTGGTTGGCTCCACCTGCACTTTCTCTCGGCGATGCCACTCGGTCGGCCTCTCGGAACACCTCGGCTGACCCTTTGCGTGTGTCCACCATAGAGATAATATAGATAGAGTAGAGGAGACATATGGCTGCCTGCAAGTGGAAACG
>NW_017255936.1:41809-49942 GCF_001594055.1 Mycetomoellerius zeteki
TTTATTTACAGACGATCCTTATCACTACCTTTGTCGGGCTCGCGCGCTCCCGGCACGTCGGCGCTTCCGCGATTCGCGTTTTCTTTCTTTTTTTTTGCTCCGACTCTTCCCGGTCGCCTCGATCGTTAACTCGCGATGCCTGCGTCGACTTTTCGGCCTCACAGTTTCGTGTTTCTTCACGGCTGCTTTCCGCGACGGCTTTGGCTCGCCCCGTTACGTCGTTTACACGTCCGCGATTCGCGGCGCGGCTCGCGATGCCTGCGTCGGATTTTTCGATTCCACAGTTGCGGTCGCTAGTACGCGCGCCTGCTCTCCCCGACTGCTCTGGCTCGACTCCTGCTCGCGACTACTCGGCTCGAGTCCCGCTCGCCACTACCTCGGCTCGAGTCCCGCTCATAGCGCTCGTCGCTCCGTTCCTTTGCGCTCTCGCGCGTTCCTCCCTGGTCGTCCTTCCGTCCTGGTGAGGTTTGGCCCCGTCATCCTTCTGGGATGCCTCCTCTCGTCCCATGGGTCCGGCTGTCTCGCCTCCGGTGCGACCCTTTCTTTCGTCCCGGGAGTCCACCCCTTCCGATCGGTCCCAATCCGGTCTTTCCTCTCCGTCATTGCCTTCGGGTGTTCGTCCTGGCTCTGTGGGTCCATTTGTTCCAGTCCCCGGACTTCCTGTTTGGCCAGGCCACTTGGTCTCCCTGTTGGGTTTTCCCCGAGACGGGTTTTTGGCTCCGTCGTTGTCTCCCGTTGCCTTTCCCGGTGGTCCCTGTCGGGTTGGTTTGTCGGATGGGCCTTCGGGGCCCGCGCTCCGCGTTGTCCCTTATCTCTATTCCTACTCTATCGCTTACCTTTCTACCTTATTCTAAGTGGATTGGGTTTCTTATTTATTTCTAATTACTATTTTCCTACACATACGCTGTTTATTTACATGTTGTTTCTAACTCGCGGTTCCCGCATCTCGCTTCGGGTCCGCTCTCATACGGTCCGGCCGAGCTCCTCGGTCGGTCGTAACCTAACACTATTGTGTGTGTAAATATCAAAATATATTATACAAATGAGTCTTACTTGTGAAAACTGCGAGTGAGATCACCAGGAATAGGCTGCTTTTTACAAATAATACACGTTTTCGTCATTTTAATCAATTTTAATTAAAATTAGAAATCAAAGTGAGCAAAACGATCCAGCAAGACAAAGCTGCTGTTGCCTCTCTGTGCTTACTGCTCATGCGCCAGTAGAAAGAGATAGATAGGGTACCGCGATTTTCTTTCGCTTTTTAACGGAGGGACAGCTGCAGGCCTGGCTCCTCTACTCTATCTATATTATCTCTATGGTGTCCACTGTGGTCCCGTGTTCGGCAATTCCGCGATGTCTCACCGTGGTTGGCTCCGCCTGCACTTCCTCTCGGCGATGCTATCCGGTCGGCCCCTCGAAACACCTCGGCTGACCCTTTGCGTGTATCCACCGGGGTCCCGTGTTCGGCAATTCCGCGATGTCTCACCATCATTGCCCTAGTGTACCTTCATTGGTGCTACCAGTCTTAATTTTACTAGTTCGCGTGCCCGCGTTTGTCGCCATTAGGCGTCACTCTCCGGTAGGTGATTCAAACCCGGGTACCCGGGTGCCTAGACGGACCTTTAGCCTTGTGGCGATACGCCTATGCTTATTCATGGAATTGCATTTTTTAAATATGGCGGTTCCTTTATTCTTACAACTAGTATACTTAAATTACTTAATTTTAATAAGGGATGCTTTTATTACATTGATCCTGCCGGTAATGTCCTAACATTTCGGCTAACAATACTAATTCTATTAATCTTGATTTTTTAACAATACTGTCGTATCTCGCGGTGCCTACGCTACTTATAATGATCCAGTGATGCCGACGACAGTGTCCGTCCGACACTTAGTAATTTTGGTCATCCTGTCACAGCGGCTAAGTCCCAGCCATCATTGTCTCACTTGCGGCCCGCTCGTGCAGCCCAGGCCAAGTCTCTTGGTCGGCTGCATTCTCCTCCTCAGGTCAAAGGTGACAAGCCGTCAGGCTTTGACCTTCACAACCAGAGCGGGTTGGCTCTAGCAACCTCCTTATTTATCTGCTGCCCTTGGCTTTGGCCACAAACCGCTCCTTGCTCCTTGACTGACGCTTGCGTGCCCTGTTCATTTCGCTGGATGTCTCCTAGCGCTTGCGGCATTCCCGTCGTTTTTGCGTCGCCATCTTCTTGTCTCTCTGCTCATCGTCATCTATGATGATTGCGTTGATATTCATCTCGCTCGTGGTGCAGGTAATCGCGGCTCCAGTCTCCTCCTCGGACTCGCTTCAAAAATTCGCCCTTCTTTTGGCGACTGTCTCCGACAAAATTGACTCCGAGGTTCCCCATCTTTTTGTTTTTAGCGCTTCGTCCAGCGCTTTCTCCATTCGCTCACGCGCCGCCTCTTGCAGCGGGGTCATCCTCGCCTCTTTAAAGGCTCCCCGCCTATTTCGCTCCCTCTCGATTTCCCGCAACAGGGGGCTACCTTCGTCGACCTGGAAGTCGTTATCCCCGTTGCGACTTTGCCGGCCATCCGTTTCTTCCGCTTCATCCTCCAAATGTTCGCCTATGAGAATCTGGAAGAACTCCTCCACTCTCCTGTAGTAGTCTCCTTTATCATCAGTATGCGAGGGTCCGGGCTGCGGCTCCGCCCTCACCCTCGCCTGTTCCGCTCGTGATTCCTTGAGTGCTGGCCCTTGGTCGTTCATTTCGCCGTCGGCCGATCCGCGATCGTCCTCTTTTTCGGGTGCCTCCTCGCTTAGCGGGTCTACCTGAATCATGCTGCCTCTTGCTTCATCGTCCGCCCCTGGTACCTTCACAGCGGTACACTTCAGTGTCCCTTTATCATATATATATTTATATATGTATGATCTCATACCTATCATCATAGTCTGCCGCGAACTACTCGATCGTCACGGCCACTTCAATTCGGGCTCGCGGATCACCTTTCTGGTCCCTGATCACAAATGTGTCGGCGATTCTTCTCACATCGTTCGGCACTGATTGGCATCCCGCCATCGCCTTTTGCAACCTCTCGTCGGCCGATTGCAGCTCCTGTCCCAGTTTACCTTGGTCTTCGTTCGCCTCCTTCAGTCGGACCTCTTCACTTTTTCGCGGTGCTTCTGCGCCCTCCGCGCGTATTCTTTCAACTCTCCAGACACTTGGAGCTCCCTCTTGAGCAGGGATTTTGGCTCCATTTTCACCTTTCTGGCTCCGCACGCCTTTCCTCCTCCGAACTCGTGTCCTTTCGCACTCTTGTCTTTCGCACACACTTTATCTATTCCCTGCACGCACCCTCGTCCCGCACTTGCGTCCTTACACCGCGCTGGCGGTCGAAGCGTTGCTGTGTAGTCACTGCGCACACGATTCGTCTTCCTTTTCATTCTATCTCGTTCATGTGGTCCCTAACCACTCGGTCACTTGCTAGCACTAGCGCGCACTGGGCCCGGTCCACTACTCGCACTTTTCACTCTCTTATCTGTTATATCCTTTATGTCGTTGCTATTAATCACCCTGACATTCGGCACACGCAGTGTAACGTTGGACAGATCCTTCGATACTAAATTTTCCGTTTTCTTCTTTTCGAGGATCTCGTTCGCTTCTATCATGCGCGGCCTCGTGATCCCGCTGTGATCACACGTGTCATTCAATGCTCTATCACGTTATAGCGACGCTCGCTTTGAATTACTCGGCATGATTCTCTTCTCGGAATCGCCCGGCTGCCGTTCGCTCGACAAATTCCTGGAATCGCTTTCACTTTTCAATTCTACTGATCGCTCTATATATTCGGTGCCCTTTTCATTTCTATCGGCTATCTTACTAGTCATTTCAAAATTGTTCTGCGCTGTCGTCTTTTCTTGAATGATACTATCTACTTGATCGATGACCATACCTGGCGTTTCAAAATTAGCGGATTCGCGCTACTCTGGTTCCTCCAGTTCTGCTTTCCTCTCCTTCTCATTCTTGTCTATGGGCTTGTCTATCTCTATGACGTCATCCATCAGGTCGATGACTATGCTATCTCCCATCTTAGTTGCCGTCCGCGTTGTGTCACCTGCTATTGGCCTGGATTTCTTCATGACCAGTCACCCTTTTGTATATCTGTTTTCCATTTTCTTCGTCATCACTGACGATCCTGCGTTTATGCTTTTGCTGCTTTTTCAGTCGTTGTCGCTCGCGCTGCTTGATCAGCGTTTCCCAACTACTTTTGATTTTTCCTACCTTTGACCTTCCTGCTTCATCCCTTTGGGATCCCACACGTTCCTTTTGAGCTCGCAGCGTCCTTATTGGCTCCAGTCTGCCTTAGCTTCAGTTCATCCATCTTGCAATGGTTTTTTGGAATTTCCAATATTTTCGTTACCTTGATCGATATCGGAATTCTGATAACTTCGCCATCTTCGTGTAACCCATCCGCTTCCGATTTCGATGAGCGATTTTGGACCTTTCCGTGTATCTCCATTATTTTTGGAGGTACCTGAATTCTGTTTTCGCCATCCTCTTCCTTTAGCCTTTCCGTCTGTGTAGCGACAGTGATTTTTTATTTTTTCGATTTCCTCTGTTATTCGTTTCGCTATCTGTATGCTGCCTGTGTTATCCTCTTCCCCTGGTCGTTCCGCAGGTGGGACAACTAACTCGAAATTTATTTTTTCGATTTCCTTCGTTATCTGACCAGATATTCGATTTCGGTTTCCGCCATCATTACCCTTTGACCTTTCCGCAGGTGGGACAACAGGGTTAATTTTGGACCTTTCCAATTCACCTGTCCTAATCCCGGAAATTCTTCTCCCTTCGTCAGAATATGACGTCCTCTGCTTCTACGTTCGCCTCCTGTGCCTCCTATCCTGTTTTCGGCGTTCGGCGGTATTCCGACGTCTTCACCCGTCCTTATGACTGCTCCGCCTCGTCGTTCGCTTCGGGGTTTGACTCCGCTTGGTCCCTTCCCGTCTCCTACCTATTTTGGTCTCCTGATTACCGCTGGTATATCCTCTTGCGCCTCCTGCTTTCATCTTCCATTTCTGTCAGAGCGTGGATTGCTTAAAGATGTCGTCAGAGGTGAGGCTGATAACGCGTCGGCTCGGTCCGTACTTCCTCTCCTTTCTACTTCCTCGGCCAGGCGATACTTCGCCTCTCTTTACCCTTTCCGGATTGTGCCATTGAGCCTTGTTGTCAGTACCATCACTGACTCGCATCATATTGAGGGTTGCCTCATCCTCGGATTCACCCTTTCTTTCCCATTTCTGTAAGTTGGCCTCCCGATGTGGTCTCAGCCGCCTTGTGTTATATACACCAATTGGTCGTCTAAATCAGCTACCTTGTACACGTTGAGTCTGATTATTCTTCTTATTTTATTACGGTCCTTCGTAGATCAACTAGAGCTTCTTGGTCGCCAGTTTCTTCACATCCGACTTTTTGTGCCTCTTGAACCAGACCTTATCTCCCACTTGGTATGGCATTGCGGTCGTCGTCTTATCGAACTGTCGCTTCCGTTTCGCCGCAGCTGCTTGTAACCTTGTTCTTGCCTGTCTAATTCTTTGCTCCCTATCGTCCTCTGGTTGTGGATCTGAGATCAACGCTGAATCCAGTCCTGTCTGTATGATCCCGTCTTTGTGCAGCTCGTCAGGTGCGAATCCTGTGCTAGAATGGACCGTCGCGTTCAACGTCTTCTCCAGTCGCGGGATGATTCTACTCCAGGCATCGTGTTTGTCACTGGCATACGCCCTGACTACTTGTCCAATCTCACGCATCACACGCTCCACCGGGTTGGACTGAGGGTTGTACGGTGAGGTCTTCATGACTTGAAACTCGCAGTCATCGGCGAACTGCATCCATCGTTCTGTCTTGAATTGGCCTCCATTGTCCGTGAGTATGGCCCCTAGAAATCCTTCTTCCGGAAAATACAACTCCCGTAGAATAACCACTATCGTTTCTAACACCTGATTCTCCATTAGGAACAGTCGAGTATATTTGCTGAACTGATCCATTATGACCAACACGTATCGATGTCCATCCCGTGTCCTTGGGAGTGAATCAAAAATATCCATTGATACTGCTACGCCTGGGCCGTCCGGTAGGTCGAAGTATTGTTCGCCTTCGGTTGCTCTCTGGTAATGTTTTGTGGCTAAACATACCTCACATGACGCCACAACATCTCTCGCCACCTTGGCGATGTTAAATCCGTAGAAGTTCCGTTCCACGAATCCTATTATCTTATCGGTTCCAAAATGTAGTAATAACTTGTGTACTTTCTGAATTATTCTCCACATGATTAGTTTAGGTAATGCCACCCTATCACCACGTCCATTTTCATTCAATATCCTATATAGACCATTGTGTGAGAAGGAGACGAGACGTGATGCACAGAAGAAACACAAGCAACTTCACGATAAAATAACATTTTTTATTCCGACTACACAATAAAAGAAAAGCGATTGTACAGAGCGGTGGCCTGAGAAAATTAACGTAAAGTTTTCCGCTCTGCGCGGATTTACGCGGCACGAATTTGAATTCAAAAGTACGAAGAATTTGCTATCAGTAACACGGCGGAAAAAGCACACCGAAATTGCACTATTGACGCACTACTTCTATTTGCGGTACTTCTCAAAAAAAGCCACGAGTGCCGTTGTCGTCACCTTTTATATCCTCGTGGTTCCAAATTGTTCTCGCAGGCGCTAGATTACATTTCGAGGCAATGACCTCTCTAATGGAACAATCTAGAAACACCGAGATGACTGTGGCAACACGCTTTGCCCGATTTTAGCCAACGCGAGTTGGGCCTCTTTCATTGGCAGCCTTCCGCTAAGGCGCCTCGCGTGATTGGCGGCTTCGGGGAAGAGCGCGGAGCGCAGCGCGTGGTCCCTATTCATTGCGGCTTCTCGCGCCACTTTGCGCCACGCGCGATGATGTAGCGACTGCGATGTTATGCGATTTTCATCATGCGTGCCTTATCGCGACGAGGTGGAATCACCCCGTTTCAAACAACCATTTCTTTAGCAAATCAGATCTGGTTGCTGCTCTGCTGCTCTCAGCAGTTGTTCGTCACGGTCCTGTGCTTGCCGGATTATTGGTATTCACGTCGATGTATCAGCTCCTTCATCCGCGTCCCGAATCAACGCTATATGTTTCGTTCCTTTTCCGTACTCCTGCACATCAGTCAGTGATCGTGATAAGGCATCCGCTTACAGATTTTGCTTGCCACGTGCTGTATATCGAGTTCAAACTCCTGTAAAAATGAAAACCACCTAACAATCCTTGTATTATTATATACACATGTTTGTAAGAAACTTAATGCTTTATGGTCGGTGTGTACTCTGATGTGCCTTCCTAACAACATCTCATGCCATTTCTTCAGTGCCCATACTATAGCCAAGCACTCTAACTCAGTGACTGCAAATTGCACTCCGCCCCCTTTAGACTTCGACTCGCGTACGCTACCGTAAACAGATAAGAACATCCTCATCTTCGCGATACTGATACAGTTTAGCTCCAAGTCCGTCTATCGATGCGTCCACATACAGACCGAAACGATACCCCCGGTCGTATCAGGAATAAATCCTCCACGTCCTTGAACATCTGTTTGATCTCGTCGAAAGCCTTCTACTCCTGAGCGGCCCAACTATACTTCACTCTCTTTTGTAATAAACGATCGAGCGGTTTTGTTAACTTCGCTAGGTTTCCAATAAACCTCCGGTCCCAATTGACCAATCCTAAAAAAAATTGTTGCTTCTTATCGTGTGGCTGTTCGAAATTTTGTATTGTCGCCTTGGTTTTCTCGTTGATTTCTGCTTTCAACCGCGTAAACGTGTGTCCTAGGAAGGTTATCTCGGTCCTCAGGAACTCACATTTGTCCCTGTTAAGTTTGAACACTGCCTTTCTCAGCCTTTCCAGGATATCCTCCACGTCTCGCAAGTGATCCTCCAGAGTTTCGGATGCGATCAGAACGTCATCCAAGTAGATGATCACAGTGTCTAGGTGGGCGCCTCCTAGCGCCAGATTCATAACCCTGTAACGATGCGACCCCGTAAAACAGCATCGTTCCCGATCGAACAGCCGTCGGATGCCGCTGCATCGCAGTGATGAGGGCGCGGTGCGCCCGAACCATTTTTAAATCACAAACATA
>NW_017255937.1:0-1644 GCF_001594055.1 Mycetomoellerius zeteki
AAGTAAATGCAAACTAGGGTGTCAGCTGATCTCACGGAACACAGCTATGTTAGTTACAGCACTACCAACCTTGTAACTAAAAAGAAAATTTTCGACACAGCTATCGGAACACAACCTGAGAGCTCAGTGAGCTCTTGTATCTGTTTGGTCTATATTTTTAGTTCTAACGGAATATGCCAATAAGATGCAAGCGCTCACTGAGCGCTCAGAGCGGTTGTAGTACTGAACACACTCATATTCAAGACCGTTTTAAGTTCAGTCTTAAGTTCAGTCATGTCACGAACCAATCAGAGGGATTCGTATGTACGTGACCGGACAAAACCTCCGGTTGTAACAATTATTATTTTAAATCGTTTGTATTTCGTATGAAGAGTTTTGAAGTGTCAATAAAAAGGTTTGTGAGTCATTCTATTAATTACAATTAATCATTCTTTTTTGGACCATGTACTTGACCGAAATAATTAACCGGATCTAAATTCAACAAAATTTATACAAGGAATCATTTGTATTTCGTATGAAGAGTTATGAAGTACCATTAAAAACATTTGTGAGTCATCCCGACATTTTTAATTAAATATTAAAATATCATGTATTTGACCGAAATATAGATACAAGTGCTACGGTTACGGAAATTCTGTTAGATAGGTAGTCTCTCTAATATTTCGATATTCTTGGATTTTTCCGATGACATAACACAGTCATAATAACATAATATTTATTTAATTTATATTAATATTGTAAGTTTTCTCCCGTATTTATGTATTTATAGAGATCTAGTGTTCTAGTTTCCTACAATTTCCGTTTTTACAAGGAAAGGGGATTTTAGGTATCAAAACTCTGTCTGGATGGAAATGCGGTCAAAAGAAGATTTCTGCGATTATCGTGTGTCCAGTAAAAACTTAAGGCACTTTATTATTATTATTATTAAGGAATCGCCTCAACGCGAAATACACAAATTATTATAATTAATACACGGCGCACTGATTTAACAAACATCGCCACGTTCCTTCTCCCTTCGCCAAGTATAAAACGAGGAGCACAGACTCTTGCATAATGCATAACACATAAAGCATAAGAAATTCAACCATTCAGAATTCTTTATTTCATGGAAAAAAAGGAAACGAAGGACTTTGATTGGTACATTTTCTTATGCATTACGTGTTATGCGTTATGCAAAAGTCTATGCTCCCCGCTATACGGTGTGCGATATTTTACGTAAGAAGTGTCCCGTGTTGTGACGAAGAGGGAAAGACCCCGTCTTCTAGTGCATACGTCTTTAAGGGCCATTGTCATCAAACTCAGTTAATTTAACTGGTCAATTCCGATGGACTAACTGGCCAGTTAAGTTAACTGAGCTTGGTGTCAATGGCCCTAATGCCCATGGCACATACAAAAACGTAAGGCCGTAATACGTAAGCAGTAAAGAAATCGTAAGATTGGATTCGCTACTGGCCTTACGGTCTCTATTGTGATTGGCCAATTCGCTTACTGATTATGTCTTACGGCCTTATGTTTTTGTATGTGCCATGGGCTTAAGTCTTATAGCGTTTTCCACTGGGAAAACTGGTGCAGCACTAGCGCCATGCTAGGTTTATATGAAAATTGCATTAGTACAGTAATAGTGCAGACTCAAAGGAACACATG
>NW_017255938.1:0-3428 GCF_001594055.1 Mycetomoellerius zeteki
ATATATATATATATATATATATTTTATATATAGCCTGACGATATGAATACACAAATTCAAATAACGAAGAAATCTAAAGATGAATTGCGTTAAAAGTTTGAAAGTAACGACACGCAATTATAATTCTATAATAAATTCATTTAAGGAGATATATGTATGTATATTAAGTTCAACGTCTAACTTTGATCAAATTAGGTGCTTCTCGTAATTTAGGTGATTATATTATATTACTTACATTATCTGTCATCTTGATGTTTTCAATGTCAGATAGTATCAATCTGTAATATTTTGTATTTTTCCATTTCTGACAATAATTTAATAAATATTTAATAAAAATTATTAAGAAATTCTTACATATTCTATACTGCTCACTGCCACTTGTTGCTATGCTTTTCACAGTGTATCCGACATTTTGAATTTAGTTACTTTTCTTCTAGACTTGCATTGTAATTGGTCGCAAAAGTCCATTTCGCCCGTTCCTCTCGTTTCATTTATGTTGATTCCGAATTGACAGAAATGGTCGGAAAGCCGATTCTGCTTGGGATCCATGATAGCAAAACCGTATGAGCGGAATCGCGGTCGGAAACTCGCCAGTCGGAATCTCGCAATTCCGATCGGATTTGTAAAATCTCCATGATAGGTACCCTGGTCGTCTTTCGGATCGAGTGCATTTAAAGGATCCGATCGGTGCTATTGGAGAACTCTCCAAGAGAGACCAAGAACGCTTGATCCCTCGTTTCTTTAGCACAGTCGGTTTGCTAGGAGCAGGAGCTGGAGCGGACGCGTGGTTTTGAGCTTGATGTCGAGAAAAAGCTGTCGTTTCTAAAAATTCCCGGCTTTTATACCCGAATGTTGCTCCCACTCGTATTGTTCCGGGCGCGCTCGAAAATTCCCGCCGGCTAGACAAAACGAGTGGGAGACCCGCGTTGCGAGCGGGGATCAACGCCGCGAGTTCGGCGACCCTCGGTCGCTTTCGCGAGTCGTCGGCTGGTACCTGTGAATTTTGCTTTCGTTTAAAATGTTCGGGCGCACCGCGCCCTCATCGCTGCAATGCAGCGGCGTCCGACGGGTGTTATGCCGGGTACGATGCATTCTCTGGGGGTGCATCGTTACAAACTTATTAAATGCGGATAAATATATTTGTTTGAGTTGCGGTATCGTTATTTCTCCAATTTCGTCTTGCCTCGATCCTAAGAATTACATACTATACATTACTACAGCTCCTGTATACGTAATTATAGTAATATTGTCTTTAGATCAATTTATTAAGTTAGATAACACTTCGGCATTTACTTGAAAATATGACAAGTAACTGTAAAAAAGAATTAAAATTTTCATATCACGAGATGCAACAGATACATTTTGTGTGTTGTCACGTCCCCGCTACATGTCACGTCCCCGCTACACCTAGAACATTTTTTTTTATTAATTATTCTATTATTATCTTTACTCCACTAAAAAATCACCAACGCTCTATAAACGCTTAATATTATCCCGACGCGATCACGTTAAGTTCATTACTGAGCGTACTTAAACCCACTAACATATGCTCACGTATAAACGCCTCCTCAAGACGGAACCCTATTGGTCAATTCAGCCACAGCCTTAACAAGACTCCCAAACCATGAAAACCTTAACGAATCATAGTCACCGAACCTTGTCCAACTCGCCCCTACAGCCATAAATCCGAGCCGGACCCTTAATCCATCTCGACCAATCAGCAACCAGTATCTTAAACCTTCAAATCGACGACTCAAAAACACACGTGCGCATTCCACCTGCCATCAGCTTACCCATGCAAAGCCAAGCCACCTTCTTACGCCCCTAAAACCTTAAGGCCAGTTCACAAACCCTCATTTGTAATCCTCAAATCAACTAATCAACCACTGATCCCCACTCGCCAAGTAATCCCCCTTCAACATCCACTAAAACAAACCATACCCTTGTACCAAATCAACCAATCAGAGAACAGTCTAATCCTTTGAGTATATAGACATGGAGGAGGAATTGCTATTGTTTCCTTTAGGTCGAAGGTGTGTCCAAAGTCTGTGTGAGAGAGAAAGCTATAGAATGATACTTGTCCTCTCTGCGCATGCGTCAAAATCATCACTTGCACCACAATTTCGACACTTTCTACTCTTAATGTCAGAACTGCTTACTGCTCCGTGAAAATTGGTGAATATAGCGATATATTGAATATCAATTGATAAAATTTGATAAAATGTCTAATACATATTCAAAATCGGTGTATTGCATTTTATGCGGAAATCGCAAGAAATCTGTTTCCTATCATGCGTAAGTAAATATTTATTATGTAAAGTCTAAAATGTGATAAAATATAGGTTAGGTTTTGTGTCAGTTTAATAAAGACTAATAAATACAATGCAATATTTTTTCATATACATATATATTATAAATTATACAATTAATTATGGATCGTATTAATAGATTTCCTAAGCAAAAGGAAATTCGTAAGCAGTGGCTAGAATTCTGTGAAATCGATGAACATATTCTGAACGCGGCTACTAGACTATGTTCAAATCATTTTCGTGAAGAATTGAAGAAAAAACTTAGTAAAGATATAGTGCTAAAATCCAATGCTATACCGTCTGTTCATATAAAGAAGAAGACAATATCTGAACAATCAAATTCTACTCTTAATGAAATTTATGATAACACAAAACAGAAATATAATGCTACTGACAATAAAAACGTCCATTGCAATGTATTAGTTAGTAAGTAATAATGAATAATACTGATTTTATGTACATATTTGCTTAGAACGAATTAAAAATAACTAATTATTTTTAATGATTGATGACTTTCTAGATACTTTAATGACAGATACTCAATGTACTCTGCAAAGTTGTGATAGTATTCAATTGTCGAAGTGCCAAACACCTCCAAAGGCTTGTGTCAGTCCCATTAGAACACCAGACTCAGCTACGAAAGTTAAAAGATTGTTATATGTTGTCAATAGTGAACCGTCCACACCTGTGAGAAATGGAGCTATTTTAGGCTCAAACTGGCAAACACCTACGAAGACTGTACGTGATCCTCGTTTTGTTAACGAAATCAGAACTCCACATTTAGATACACCTAGGAAAGCTCGAAGGGCTTTGCAGTTAGCAAAATGGACTATCAAACAACAACAACGAAAAATAAAAACTTTGCAGCAAGCTCGCAATAGATTAGTTGCTCGTATCACAACACTGACAGATTTAGTAAAGCATTTACAACAAAAGAATTTATTAACTGAAGCGGCGGCTGAAAATTTACAAGTAGGTTACATCAATGTAAAATTGTGAATTGTTTATTGTGAATTGTGAATTGTATATTACTTAATTTATTATTAATTAATAATTATTTTAATAATTATAAAGATAATTATTAAGATAATTATTAATTAATTTAGTTTATAACAGGCG
>NW_017255938.1:3968-4690 GCF_001594055.1 Mycetomoellerius zeteki
AAAAAACAGAGGTAATTTAATTTTTCCTTCGGATGACGTTATAAAAATAACAAAATATTGTGAAACAGTTATTCGATTAAATTCTAATATCATTCGCACTACAAACAATATTAAGACAATTATAACTATGAAAGTGTTTAACGATGTTTGCCATTCAGTATTTAATGACAGCGCAATGTCAGAACACATAATGCACCAAAATATATTCGACAATCATAAAACGGAACTTATTAAAAGCATAATTGTAATTTATGTCAATTTACGTTTATTCCATGAGGCCAAGTGCGTTAACGATTCAATACAAAAAGAGTACATCAGACATAAATTTACAAAACTGATTCATTTCAAAAATGAATAAAAATTATTTTCTTATATATAATTGTGTACATTAACATTTATTTATCCCTTCATTATCACATTCTAATATAATGTTATTTATAAAAAGTCTTGTCACCAACAGCTGAATCTATAACCTCTGTCAATTTCGACGCATGCGCAGAGACGACGAATATCACTGTATAGCTTTCTCTCTCGCACAGACTTTGGACACACTTTCAGTGCCATTATTCCTCCTCCATGTCTATATACTCAAAGGTCTAATCCATAGATATACGTATATACAATAGTGAATACTACGGTTATTGCTTTTGAATCCTCTTTTGACAACTCATAACGATTACTCGTCCCCCTCAAAATACCCTTAAGCCTTGAATGAAACCTTA
>NW_017255939.1:0-5285 GCF_001594055.1 Mycetomoellerius zeteki
GCACGCATCGCGATCCGGAACTAGACAACAGGACTTTTCGATTCAATGTAGCCTGTTCTATTCATGCACGAAATATTTTGCGGTCGTTGCCAGACACCCTGTATAAATTGTATAATTACCATAAACTGTTTGTATTTACCTGCATTTTCGTCTGTATGTTCTGGTGCTACTGGTACCTCATTAATTTGTTGTTGTTTTGTTTCTTTCGCAATAAGTTGGGTTAAAAAAGCTTCTATAAGAAAAGCACAATCATTAACCTGGCGTATAATCTTACAATTTATAAAGTAAATCATAATCTATGTAAACACATTAGAGTTTTATCTTGTGTTGCTCTATCCACAACTTTTTTGCTTAAAAATAAGGTAATTATTTCGTTTTTCTCCTCAATATATACAGGAAATTCACATAATTATTCTTCATCCATTATTGTCTGAGCTTGTTGGAAACACGGTGTGTCAAGTACGTGTGAATGTCGAGCGTGGATGCCGAGGATTTTGTACAAAAATATGCTTTCGTGCGAGCGATAGAACTCACGAGCAAACACAACTCGGATCAGCGTTTCCACCAGTGTGGTTAAAACGGAAATATCATTTACCCCTACCAACGTTACAAAAAATCCCTACAATTCCCTACGCTAGAGTAAAAAAAGGAAATTGGCGCGAAAATTCAAAAATATGCGAAAAAAATGATGAAAATGAAGGAAGTATCGCATATATATATATATATATAAATAAATATATTTTTTTCAAATTAACAAAACTTGTATAATTACATATACATAAATATATACATACTATCTTGACATATAGTATAAATACATATAAATGCGGAAAAGAAACAAAAATAGAATATTATTAATATTTAGTCTCTTTGATAACATAAGTCACAAAAATCTCATCAAAAATGATCATCATCAGAGTCAGAGTCTAATAATATATCATTATCTTGCTAGTGGAGGGAATTTCTACTTCCTCTCGATAATAGTAACTCGAATTGTATTTTTTAAATAATTCCTCTCTTAAAGGGTAGTTAGTAGCATTAACTTTTAAATTTTCCATCTGCATTTTAATCCGTAATAATGAACATATAGTTTTAGTACTTAATCGATTACGTTTTTTTGTTTTTATATCACTGCATTTCGAAAAAATTCTTTCTACGTGAGCATTGGAATGAGGTAAGGATAAAACTATTTTTGCCAAACTGAACAAATTTGCAAATAGATATTGATCATTAAAATCTTTTATTTCAGAAATTTGATACCAAAATAACTCAATTTGTACTTCCTTTAAGTTTTTTACTTCATCCTCGGAAAAGTAATACGGTAACTTATTCCATTCTGTTATAATATCGTTAACATTAGGAACTAAATTTTTATATTTATCACATACATATGTTAATGACGGCCTATTACCACTTTTACTTAATGCAATCTTTGGTATAAGAAACTCTAATTCAATTATAAATTTATCTTTCAAGGGCAAACGTTTAATAGATTGTTCTGTAGTAGTTTTATAAAATCTTAAACATCTCAACTTAAATTGTAAAACGTTTGAATGATTATCAACATTATCTTCTAATGACGATAGAGTAATCTTTGCTGCATTGCCTATATTTATATTTTCAATGGGTAAAAGTATGTTAGGATTATTTAAATTCAAATTTGCAATATGTTCCTGCGTTAAATAATTGGGTTTAATAAAATTCGAACATAATAAACGTAAAAATCGTATACATTCTGTGAATAAATTAGAAATTAAACATTTTTCAGACTGAAATAAAGTATCTAAAGTATGCATATATGGAAGAACATATTGCATAAATTCAAAATAGGCTTTAATATATGGATTATTTAGTTCTTTTAATAACAAATCAGCCATCGGATTTTTGTCTTCAATACCAGCCAGTAAAAATGTTTGCTACAAAACAGTCCACTGTTCTAAAATTCTGTTTACAGACTTTCGAAGAGCTAACCATCTTGTTTTACTGGGATTAATCATTCGATGTTTTTCTTTTTTCATAATACTTTGTATTTCTTCTAAAATTGCTTGTCGTTTTGGACTTCGTGAAAAATATGAATATAGAGAATGCATTAAGCTTTCCACGTTTTTAGGTAACTCATCTGCAGCATGACTAGCGATTAGATGAGCAGAGTGACAAATACATCCCAATATAAATATATTAGGGTTATCTTTAATTAAATGGGATTGAAAAGAATTCGTTTTCCCCATCATTACATTAGCATTATCGCTACAATAACCTACAATATTATTAATACTTAAGTTGTGAGCTTTCAAACATTCAATAAATGTTTTATACATATTTTCTACAGTACCACTATCTGCGACCATTTTTATAAAATCTAATAAATGTGTAATGCATTTGCCATTTTTATAATATCTGACTAGTATGCACAGGTTTTTATCATTGTTCAAATCAGTGCTTTCGTCTACTAATATAGAAAATACATTATTTTTTAAATCTTCATCACATTGAATTTTAATATCATTAGCCAATAAATAGTTAATTAAATTGGTACATTTCAGTCTTTTTATTTTAATAAAACTAGAAATCTTGCTATTATTAAAAATACTTTTTGTAGTTGTAATAATACCTTCTATCGCTCTAAAACTGAGATTATGTTCAACTGCAAGGAGTGCATATCGAAACTCTGCAGTTATCACATTACGTTCCATTGGTTTTTGTACAAACATTTGAATGTTTGAATTTATTTGTCTGTTCTTTACATTTTTTTTGTGTGTTGATGTGTCAGCATGTTTCTTTAATTCACTTCGTCCTGCTACTAAAATTTTATTGCACACCTTACATTTTGCTTTAGATTTGTCTTCATCGCATCAAGCCAACCAACTACTAAATTCTGGAAGTTGTAACCAAGACGTAGTAAATAACTGTTTTCGCCAAGTAGAAACTCTTTTCTTTTTGGGTGTTACAAAACCATCATCACTGTTATCGGAATCCATAACATTGACGTCCAAGCTTCTTCCTTTTATTATAAAAAAAATTATATATATAAAATTAAAAAGCTTTTAGTATGATAATGATATACAGTTACTTACATGTATAAACTCAAAAACTAAAAATGGCGAAGAAAAATTAACTTTCATAGGTTATGTATTTTCTATTATCGAATTCCAGATAAGGCAAGTTTAGAGCACGTTGAGGTTTAAAATGCTGCGATGGATGATATCACAGTGACAATATGTTCACTCTGATGTGAATGAGTGATGAAAGAATTAATATAGATAATTAGCAAGAAACAAGACTGATAAGTGATAACGTGAATGAAGTGGGTTGCGTTCAAACCCATTGCACTCGAAAACGTTAAGATATGGCGCTGCGAGTTTACGTTTGTTTTCTGTCTGCATTAAGCCGGTTCTACATTAGTTGCAAGCTGATCGCAAGTTTGTTGCGACAGCCAATATGAAACGTTGATTTCAAAATGCAAGCTTCAGATTGGCTGTCGCAACAAATTTGCGATCGGCTTGCAACTAATCTAGAACCGGCTCTAGATAGCGAGTTTTAGCGAAGCTTTAAAAATCCCTACATTTTGGTCTTTTTTAACTTAAAATTCCCTACGCCTTTTTTGAGATAAAAATTCCCTACATTAGGGAGAAAACCCTATGTTTAACCACACTGGTTTCCAGACTAGTAATGCCGAATTTCGATTCGATACATCGAGAATCGATTTTTTTTCGTACTAAAAAATCGATTTACCAACGATTCTGAGAAGTACGATTTATTCTCGATTCAATTTTTTTTCAGCTTGAATCGATTATTCTGGCTGTGTTCCAAAATTCACTGCCAGTGCTGAAAATATATAGGCCGCGGTCCGATTCATGCTGACAACGCTTATGAGCATTATTTGTCTTCGTTCAACATTTGACAAACAACAAGGATGAAATGATTTTTAAGCGTTGCGAGCATGAATCGGACCGCGGTCATAATACACGTAACGTAAACTATAGATTTTTAGCGCTGGTAGTGAATTTTAGAACACAGTCTCTGAGTACACTCGTCATTAATAGAGTCCTACATGTGTAATAGAGTCCTACAATGTAACCGTAACTTATTTATTCATATTATTGATACACAGAGCAAATGTTGTCATATCACACCAAAAAATTTTACTAATTGATCAATCAAAAAATGCTTCGAAGCATTTGTAGCGTTTTTTTTTTCGATTCTTCAGAATCGTTCGATTCTTTTCTCTTAAATCGATTTAAAAAATCGTGGCCTCGAAAATGAATCGATTATCAAAAAAATCGATTCGATTTCAGAAAACGGCATCATTACCACAAATTTCAATCTGTAGGAACCGGCATACTGCTCTGCAATCGGTGCAATTTGAGTGCGTTTCGAATTATCCAACAAATGCTTAGGCCGGAATCAGACTACGCAGATTGAAGATTGAAATCGAAGATTGAAGATTGAAATTTGACCAATCAAAACAATAGGAGCTAAAATTCCTTTGTCCTCATTAGTCAAATTTCAATCTTTCAATCTTCAATCTCAATCTTCAATGCCTAGTCTGATTCCGGCTTTAGACTGCATCAACGCATGAAACGCCTCAACTCATGAACTGTCTCAAGTCGAAAGAGAAGCAGTCAATGCACTGGGAGGAGTGCTAAGAATTCAGTACGGTTAGTACAATCTGGGGAATTCAAGTACTCTCGAAGCGCTTTCGAAGCGCGCACTCGGCTAACTCGGAACGACTTTCTATGCAGTCTACGCGCTTCATGAGTAACTCGGAACGCACCCGTAAAACCAGCTATATAGGACTCTACTCCGCAACAGTTGAATCTGCTGAATACGACCATAGGGTGCATCCAGAAGCGCGACCCCTCAAGGCCATCAAGCTGATTCTACATTAGTCGCATCGTAGCGTCGCAAGCGTTGCGGTCCAATCAACGACAAGCTAGCTCGACTCTGATTGGACCGCAACGCTTGCGATACGCTTGCGACACTGCGATATGGCTAACCGGACTCCTCGTTACTCAGTATTCACGTAAGCACTGGATTACTTGGAAGGCGTGTTCGATTTTCAATTATATTTCCGGTTTACCATAAAATAAACTCTTTATTTTCAACAATGAGACTTATGCGATCGATACAATGGGTGCATTCAGTACCACGACTGCTCACTGAGCGCTCAGTGAGCTCTTGTATCTGTTTGGTCTATATTTTTAGTTCTAACGGAATATAGCAATAAGATGCAAGCGCTCACTGAGCGCTCAGTGAGCGGCTGTAGTACTGAATGCACCCAATGG
>NW_017255939.1:5615-5998 GCF_001594055.1 Mycetomoellerius zeteki
CTGTTGAGTCTGCTGAACGCAGCCAATCATAAAACGGTTGCAAAACTGTTGAGTCTGCTGAACACAGCCATTATCTATATATTGTACACGTGCCGGATGGCGGACATCAGTCTTGTGTTCTTAAAGTCTACTAATCTTGTGCCTCTCCGGCGAAGTCCCTAGATGGATTTTTCTGGACAAGTGCTGCCGCCACAACGATGCGACTAATGTATAACCAGCTTCACACGTACAAAAATTTTAGTCGTAGTCATAAGATCGCAAGCAAATCAACCAATCACGATCAAAATTACGATCTCGCGTTTTAAGGGTGCCGTCACATGCAGCGTAACCTGCGTAAGCGTAATGCTGGATTCACACTGCATCCGATTTTCGTCGTACGACGC
>NW_017255939.1:6081-8480 GCF_001594055.1 Mycetomoellerius zeteki
ACTGGTTAGCTAAAACCAAAGCAGAGGTGTATTATTGTTAATAATATCATTGAATTGTTGTTAAATTTCTAGTTGAAGTAAGTAAGAGTGGACATCTATTTCATTTATTTATGAAATTTTTCATATTACTTTTTGAATATAGTTTATAAAAACATTATATTTTCACTATAAAAATAATAAAATAGGTTTTATTTATTTAAAAATTTAGATTAATTTTCTTAATATCTTCAATATTACGCTTTATGTAAGCTATTTAAATTTGTTAAAATCATATGTATAAGAAGAGATTCTTACGTAGATAAATATGAATATGAAGGTGTGTAACTTGTAGTGTATGTTTATAATTTTTTTTTTTTACAAATTTTATTATTGTGTTTTTCCTTATAAATTCTATTCAGGTCTTATCTATGTCCCTAACGTTAGTTCTTGAGCGTATGGCCGGGAGATAGACCCAAGTGTATGTGTTGGTGAGGAACCATATTGAACTGACGAATATTAAGTAGTAGGGCATGCAGCAGCAATGGTTATTTAGTTTAATTAGTTTGCACATAATTGCGAGGGCCAGGAGGATAATAATGATTCTTACTAGAGAAAAAATTAGAGTTATTAGTTTTTTACTTGTGTTTATGAAGATTAAGTAGAGGTCGAAGAAGAAGGCTCAGTTTATTAGCGATCCGATTGATACTCTCAGTAGCATTATAATTATTAAGGATAAGTTAGTAATGTAATTTTCTTTTAAAAATGTGTATCTATAGAATTTTATTGTTTTGTTGAAGAATAGATAATATGTGAATCGAATTGAGTACGTAATGGTTAATATTAGGGACATAATGATTAATATTGTTATCAGTACGTTGGTGTTTCTGTTAGAATACGTGTATTCCATAATTAGGTCTTTTCTGTAAAATCCTGAGAAGAATGGGGCTCCACCCAGGGCTAAATTAGAGATTATAAGTCTTATTATTGTGAATGGTATAGTTTCGTTTAAGTTTCCGAGCATTCGGATGTCTTGGTTATTATTTATAGAGTGAATGATTGTTCCTGCTGCTATGAATAATATGGATTTGAAAATGGCGTGAGTTAGAAGATGGTAGAAGGCTAATATTCTTTGTCCTATCCTTAGGATTATTATTATTAGACCCAGTTGTCTCAGGGTTGATAGGGCAATAATTTTTTTGAAGTCATTTTCAAAGTTCGCCATTAGTCCCGCTATGAATATTGTGGTTACTGAGATAAAACATAAGGATGTGTTCATGTTGGTTGATATGAGAAACTTTTGAAATCGGATTATTAAGTATACCCCGGCAGTTACTAGTGTGGAGGAGTGAACAAGGGCTGATACTGGCGTCGGTGCTGCCATGGCTATTGGCAGCCATACAGAAAAGGGAATCTGAGCTCTTTTAGTGATGGCGGCTAGAGTTATAAGTATTATGTTTAGGGCTCTTTCTTTAAATGTTGATAGATCTCATCTACCCTCTGTTATTATTAGTCTTAAGGTTATTAGAATTCCTACATCCCCTAGTCGGTTGCATAGGACAGTAACTATGGCTGAGTTATAGGAGGTATAGTTGTGATAATATATAATTAAGCAGTATGATGTTATTCCTAATCCATCTCATCCTAATAAGATTCTAATTACGTTGGGGCTAATAACTATGAGAATTATTGATAAGATAAATAAAAGTAGTAAGTAATTGAATTGTTTGAAATGTTTGTCTCCTTTTATATAAATTGTTGTGTATAGTATAATTATGGAAGAGATTAATATAATGAAGCTGATGAATAGTGCTGAGATTCAGTCAAATATTAAAATAAATTTGATGTTTATGGAGTTGGCTTCTAGGACTAATCATTCTAAGATGATTATTAGGTCTAAGTAGTAAAGGAGTATTCTTAGTGAGGAGAGCAGCATAAATATGATTATAATTAAAGGAGAGAAGTAGGTTTAAAATTATTTAAGATTTTGTTATTAAAATATCTTTAATTCCACAAATTAATATTTATTGTTAAACTACTTAAATTTGATTATATTTGTGTGAGTTCTATATGATGGCTAAGTAAATATTGTTAGATTAAGTAGTAGTCTTAATAATGGGAATAGATGTATGATTAGTACTATGTATTCTTTTAGGGTTGAACTGTGGGCTTTACTTTCGTAGTATGGGTTTTTTCCGTGGTAAGTGTAGGAAAATAGGTATAGGGAGTAAGCGGCTCTGAGGAATCTAATTAATATTATATAAGTATACTAATATTAGTATATTTAAATTTAAGATAGCCATTAGGATTATGATTTCTCCAATAAAATTTAGGGATAGGGGGAATGAAAAGTTTGCAATACAAAAGATAAACCATCATATGGTAATTGATGGCATGTTTCTTAGTGATCCTTTATTTAGGAA
>NW_017255940.1:0-3082 GCF_001594055.1 Mycetomoellerius zeteki
ATATATATATATATATACAAGTGTAGAAAAAAGATTTATTTAGATTTTTTGTACTTATTCATATAAAATATAATAACTTTCTGAAGGTCTTAAGCGTGATTTACACGAAGCGACTATATTCGCTAGAAGCCGTGTCTAGTGACGTCATTAATTCGCCAGCGAATTCTCTCGACTCTGCTGCCATTCGCTTGAATCAAGCTTCTTAATTCGTCATCGAATTCGCTGATGAAAACTTCTTCTACACGTTTGTCTTTTATTCGTTAGCGTCTAAAATTTTGAAGTCGCAGCATCGAGTGGTCGCTTGACAACTTAAAAATTCGCTCTGGAAGAGCTAAAATCAAAGCGTTTATCGTTAGCGATAAGAAGCGCAAAAAAAAAGCGACTAGCTAGCGACAAGCTAGCGACAAGCATCGAAAACAGTATTCGCCGCGACTAGACACTAACAAGAACAAACCTGTCTAGAAGAAGTTTTTAGTAGCGAATTCGCTTTGATGTCACTAAACGCGGCTTCTAGCTATAATAAAAGTTGCCCCGTATAAATCACGCTTTAGAGCAAAAAAAAATAAAAAATTATAAAGTCTTACTTTTTTGCCCGTGAAAAATTTTAATTAACTTGACACGAACTACAAATAAAATATATAATTTAAAACAATTTGGCCGAAACTCATTTTTCATAAGATTTATGCGGAGATCTTTATAAAAAGTTTTTGAAGACAGATCAATTTTTATGTTCATGTTATTATTTACTGTAAACAAAATATGTTTAGTAAAATTAATATTTGTATTTATATGCTCTCAATTTAGCTTTTAACGTAATTTTTTTTAAACCTTATGCTTTAAATGCTAATCTTTCTTGTAACTCTTTTATCTATCACATTTACTATACACATTGCAATAACAATTTTTGTTCAAGTATAAAATTGCCTTTTTTTGCATATAATCGATCAATATGATTTTTTAAAGGAATTGAAAATGTGCTTACATGAACTTTCTTTAGTGGATAATATAATGGAAGCAGTCGGTGCGCCAAAGGAATATCAACGGTTACGTAAATGGATAATTCGAATAATAATACTATGGATTGTATACATTTTTCAAAATTTTGCAGTAGTTATATACTATAGTTGGTTTGTTTTCGACTCAAATTTTGATAGAATTTGTGAAAATTTGGTAATAACTTATCCGAATATTGTACATGTCTTAAGTGCTCTAATTTGGGGAACTATCTTTGGGTTAGTATGTATGTAAACATTTATTTTAAACAAATTTATTATAAGCTGCATTTATTGTAAGCTATTTTTTTATTGACAGTGTGCATCAAAATGTTTGCAGTCTGAAATATTTAAAGATTTTTTAAACTAATGAAGTACTATAATTTCATATAACATTTTATCAGTATAAACATTGAAGTTATAAAGAATGTATATAAGATAATATAAATAGGAAAATGATAAAAGTTTGTTATTCTACACATATATACAGTAAATATAAAGTAAAATAAAACAAAAAACAAATAGAAAAGTTGTAATTTATTCTGACTTCGATTATTTATTAACGCAATTAAAATCATACGTATATAATGCATATGTTTTAATTTTAATGAAAAACATAACTAAATCTCATTCATTCAATTCAGATACACAAGCTCCAGATTTCATCAAGTCAATGATCGTTTACATGTACTCTACTCTGATCTTTTCGAAAATAATGCGGACTATAGAGGACAAAACAGATCCATTTTAGTGTGTCAACGGATAACGAAAGCTGTGAATCGCAAGCAATATATTTGGATTATAATGTAATTTTTTAAAAAGATATTTTACACATGCGCGCGCATGTATGTATGTATGTATGTATATACATGTATACAATATGCCTCATCTTAACTTTCACTTTGTAATATCTCAAAAAGTATAAAAGATTAAAAAAAATGTTTTTAAAAGTTGGCGGGTGGCACATTTTAATCACATTATTTCTTTTAGATAAAGACGCCAAAAAGATATGAAGGTCAATGTGATTTTTTTCCTTTTTTAAATGGAATTTGTGATTTTTTACACAATATGATTGTTAGACCTCCACTAGAACATATTGTGCACGTTTATTTGTGATATCATTAATTTTTCCAGTGTCTTAATTTTTTCATTCTAGTTGCTATTTTGGATCCGTCATTTTAAATTTTCAAAAACGCCACCTAATAAGCAAGAAACGTTTTAAAACATTTCAATATTGTAGCAGTGTTGTAACAGCTACAATGTTGCTGAAATTTTTCAAAATGTTTCTTGCTTACTAGGCATACGGCATCGAAGAATAAACATTTCAAATAAAATTTTGAGTCTTTTTAAAGAATTTTATCTCAAAAATTGAATTGGGCAGAGGAGTGGTTGATTCGAGAATGCCTCATATATACAGGGTGTCCCAAAATTTTTTGCCAAGCGCTCTTGTGTAGGTAGAAAGGATTAAACTGAGCCAAAAGGTCCTGTACCTTTTCACAATAGTTAACAAGATATTAATTATTAAAAATTGCCGAATACTGGTCTTTGATCATTTTTTCCTCAAATACTATCAACTTTACAGAAAAACTTCGAAAGACAAAAATTGTTTATTTTCTTCTCATAGAATTCTAAAAATTTTTTCAGAAATTTTATTAACTTTTTAGTAGCGCATTTTCTTATTGGCAACTATTTTTACCAACATGAGAAAATAGGTTATGTAAAAATTCCGAAAAAGTTCATAAAAAGTTCTCAGAATTTTATGAGAAGAAAATATACAATTTTTGTCTTTCACTGTTTTATATACATATATGCGCGGGCATATGTGTAATATTATATATACACATACATATGTACAGGGTATTCCGAAATTTTATGCAGGGTCTGTCCCAAAAGTAATGAGGAATGATACAGGAAAAAATACTTTTATTGAAATCTGGTTCAAATACATTTAGTAGTTTTCAAAGTACTTCCCTTGAGAGTCTATACACCGCGTCCAACGTTGCTGCCACTTTCCATAACAGAGCTGGAAGTTTTCTACGGAGGCACTGTTCAAAGTTCTCATCACAGCCGCTTGGACATTTTCGATGGTC
>NW_017255941.1:0-1571 GCF_001594055.1 Mycetomoellerius zeteki
ATTAAAGCTTATTCTACGATATTTCCTGTCTCTCACTTTATCATTTTTTTACATCTTTTTTACTTTTGCCCCGTTTTTCTATCGCCCAAGATAAAAGTTAACAAACCTTGGAAGAAACAAGAAAAAAGACAAGAAATACAATTGTCGATAAAATGGTCGCAAAGAAGGAAAAAGAGGTTATAAAGTAAGAAATAGGAAATAAAAAGCATATTACTGAATAGGCTGAAACTACTATTCATTGACAAAAATATAGAGCCAATAGCAGTTGATTATTCTACTAGTCGTTGATTAAAATTAATCGGGATTTGATTTCAGAAACACAAGTGCAAAAAAAATGGAAATCATTAAGAACTGTATTCAGTCGGAAATTAGCACAATTAAAGCAGAAAATGCCAAGTGGAAGCGGAGCTGATACGAAGGAAAAATTTCGAATTGAATGGGATAGTTAAATTGTTCAACTGACATCCTATAGTCTTCATAAAATAATTCATTATCTTCATTTAAAAGATATTGGAATAAATTGTCGTAGTGACCGCATTTCTCTTTATCAAAATGGACTGGTCTCACCCACCATCTTCTGCTTGTTTTTGTCAACTTTTGTAATATATCGAAACTTGTTAACATAAAATAATTCCATGACAATGAAAGAATGCCACATATTTTCTGCAAACGCTTTAAATATCGTCTTCTATTTATAACATCTCGAATATCTATCACATAATCCGCTTGATATATTCTCTTCGATTTTTTAGCTACAGCAAATAACGACGGACGTTCTACTTTCTGATTGGCTGTTTCTATACAAATCGAAACTTTCGACATCCAAATGTGGATTAGGTGTAGCAATGATTTACAACTTGTGACTGGCAACTTGTCACTCCGCAATTGGCAACGGGGTGCTTGCAACTTATTGTAGAACGGCCTTTAGAGTTACTACAGTATTGGCAATTATACAAAATATTTAAGACACCTAATTACTGTAAATGTTTGATGATAATAACAGAAGTAAAAAATTATATAAAGTTTCTTTCTGATGTAAATCATGTTGTATATTTTTTCATATGCTTTATTTGTGTTAATAAAATACAAAACTGTCTTCCGTTAAATTCTGCTCTAACGTCCTTCAATACTCCATCCTTCTCATTCCTTCTTTCTCTCAAACGATCCATTCATACATTAGGAGTTGGACGTAACAGACCTTAAGATTTGGGGGCTCGTCCGGGATGAAAAGTGCGGTCTTTTGAGGCAGGAATGAATACGGGGCCCACAGACGATAAATCTGAAGGAGAGAATCTTTACAAAACTGCATTCGAGAATTCGAATAAAACTGAGTCAAACACCTTAGACACGATACACACATCCACCCCTTTTAAACCCCCCTCATCCGAATCCAAGAAAGCTGGGTTGTTAGACAATTCCGAAAATAAAGGCATTTCGACTGATTTTTCAAAACCTCTTGTGCTCGATCCCTTTGACTCCGCTGACTTCCACTCCTCAGAGACAACTAATAAACTCACTTCATATATAGAATACAACAATTACTAACTAGTCATGGTGATCTTCCTCACCTC